>NC_136909.1:29331309-29388809 GCF_949606895.1 Notothenia rossii
ATTTTACACACACACACACACACACACACACACACACACACACACACACACACACACACACACACACACACACACACACACACACACACACACACACACACACACACACACACACACACACACACACACACACACACACACACACACACACACACACACACACACACACACACACACACACACACACACACACACACACACACACACACACACACACACACACACACACACACACACACCGCGTCGGGCCGAACCACGCCCCTTAGCTGTGATATAATGAGCATATACCACGGCCTGTCGTGAGCTATCGCTTAAATATAGCATGATAGGTCCACTTTAAATTAGCCTTTGATTATGTTCCGGCCCGCCATCTAGTGGCTCAGAAAAAAATTGGCCCAAGGCCAAACTTAATTGCTTTAGATGCTTAGTCATGTGTGCTACAGCAGCTGTACATAATTCATAATTTACACTTACAGTTACTGAGTGCCCTATTTAAACTGACCTGGCTTAGTGTTATACACTAGTGTCCTTTAGATGGTCAAATCATGCTGTAATCACATAGGGTTGCTGTTTATAACTCAGACTACTGTAAACATAAGCCTTGCTTGAATCACACCAACTACAAGCCAGAATCTATTTTAAAGGGTTCTCATGTCCACCACTATACTGAGTGACTCCCAGAAGGGAGTGTGAGGGAGGAAGAGTGCTGAAAAAAGACAATGTGTGATACATCCACCTCCCCTAAAAAGAACATTGATAACATGTCTTCAACAGCTTCAGCCTTTACTTGTATTACTCATTTCCTTATGTAAGGATCCTCTCTTCTGTGTATACTAGGGATGTGCATCTCCATCACTGGGACGATGCGATGCGCATCTCGATACGTTGCCACGATACGATACATTAACGATACCTTCGAAACACCAGGCGATGCGATACGATTCACCCCTGTTGCGATACAGTTCGATATGATTTGATTCAACATTATGCGATTCGGGGCGATACGATGCGATTCAACACGATGCAAAAATAATGATACTTCAATATGGTACGACAGAGGATTTTTGTTTTATTCCTTATATGCAGCAAATCATACATTAACAAAAAAGTGCTTTACATATTTGGTACTGCACATCCCATCATGCCGTTTATTTTGTTACCTTTAAAAGCTCTCCAGAGTACAATTGTATAACACCTGAGTTAAACAATTTAAGGATGCATTGCTCATGATTAACAATGTGCAAATAACAGCTACCATAGAGCAATGCCCATACAGCTGCCAGCCTGATGTGCTTAACACTCAGAGGCTAACTCACCAGTGAGCAGAAAGCAGTTGTTTCTATCTGAACAATAAAGAAAACAAATAACCTTTCACAAACAGGTATTTCATAACTGCTTACAGTAAGGAAGACATTTAAATTATTATTGGCCGTCACAGGCTGCTGTAAGCTAAACACCTCTCTCTGACAGAACACCTCACTGAGTGATTTAACTCATATGTCTCACTTTCAGGTTTCTCTTTTCAGCCGCAGACCCCATGTCGCCTCTTTATGTGCGTCGCTAAGTTCCTCGTACTACTTGTGTACTTTAAAGCGGCTCGGCATCGTTAACAATTTGCGAGTGATTTTTCAAGTTGACCGTCTGTAGTAATAGTGCCGCGCACATATACCATCAGGACGTTACTGATGGGGTGCGGCTGCGGAGTGATACTGTGTGTATGCAAGTCCGCATCTAGGACGGATCTATGCATCATGGCTGTAGACCTGTTAAGTAATAAAGATACCTCATACAAAGGTCTACGGATACCTTATTACTCTCCATGACCTGCGGTCAACTATATAGCATAAAGGACTATTACACCGTCTTTCTTGAACAATCCGAACTGTTGCCAAACGTTTGATTTGTAGGTATTTTTCGGTGCGCTGTGTTTCTCTTTCTCCTCAACTTCCGTGTGTGTTGATAACTGAGACTCTCGTTCTCCGTAGTGGCGAAGCAAATATCAAAGATCGTCTCTGCTGAGCGTTGACAAGATGAGGGGATTTTATATGAATGAATCGTTTTTTTACCGATGCAAAGACGCGAGGCAATCGATGCATCGCGAGTTCAACCCGGTTCAACCCAAACTGTAGACGATGTGCACTCTTTCAACCGGTGCACTCGCATCTTGAACGTTTATGCCGGTGCACCGATGCGAATCGGTGAATCTTAACATCTCTAGTGTATACTTGCTTATGTCAGCTATCTGAAGTTGTATAGTTAGACCCTCCAGAAAAATGCGGGCAAAAATCCTTGATTATGCGGGCTAAATTCCTTGATTATGTGATTAAACATGCAGGGTTTTTATGTGATTTTATGCGGTGAAATTGCGGGAAGTTGCGAAATATGCGGAAAGTTGCGAAATATGCTAAATATGCGGGAAAAAATAATAACAATTTTTTTAAATAACGGGCTGTCTTATTTATTCTCTCTCACACCCAACCTGCCACTAACGTTAAACCCCTTTACTATTCAATAAAACACATTCAATGTTTATTTATTGTAAAAGCAATTGGGCTATTTTAATCTCACACACACACACACACCCCCGCCCCCTCACACCCCCACACACACTTCTCCGCCTCATTCTGTTTTCCTTTACTCGTTTTTTATCTGACCAGCTTCAATCTTGTAGGCTACTCACTTCGTTTCTTGTAGCCATCGAAAGGATTTTGGAGGTTGATGCCTCGGTGAACGTGAGTTGTTTGGCTTTCTTGTCCGCAGCAGCAGAAAGCCTTTTCGAATGTTTGAATGAATCAAAGTGGGTCGTCACCGTCGATTTTCTCTTATGCTCCAACACACAGTTGCACTGGGTGCAGAATAGTTTCCCCCCACTTTTCGCCCGGTCTTTAGTAGAAATGTTCGTTGGTAAATGAGATGGATTATATTTTTTCATCTTGGTGTTTTCTCTATCGTGTGAGCTCCACACGTTCACTCTATAGCCTACAGTGTTGTTTACATTCTGTGATGCGCGAGCTGATGACGTCAGGTCAAGACGAGTTAACTTTTTTTTTTTCAACTTCGTGTGGAAAAATGCGGGGATTATGCAGCCTCTTGATAAATATGCGGCCTTTTAAAAATCTGCGCCATTTTGCTGATTATGCGGTAAATTCTGCGATCGCAGGATCGCGTTTTTCTGGAGGGTCTATATAGTAATACTATTGACCAGTGGCGGCTGGTGGAAAATATTTTTGGTGGGGCTATGGCTTTGGGAACACATTTAAAATCAGAAGACTAAATACGAACATTGTGTGTGTGTGTGTGTGTGTGTGTGTGTGTGTGTGTGTGTGTGTGTGTGTGTGTGTGTGTGTGTGTGTGTGTGTGTGTGTGTGTGTGTGTGTGTGTGTGAGATACTTGCCAACCCTCCCGATTTTCCTGGAGACTCCCGCATTTCTCCTAATTTCTGACAAAATCAGATTTACTTACGACTGTTTCCACTCGAACTTTAATATAGGTACACCATTGTTTGGTTTCCATGGTAGCGCGTCTCTTTAGCAGCGCATGCAAATCAAAGTCTGAGAGGGTGAGGAAGATGAAAACTGAACAAGAATCGACAACTCGACCCTCTGCTCACTCCTTTCCTGTAAAATACAGGTCCAGCCCACACATATGCTCCATGGTGCTACAGGCATTGCCCTTACAACTACAATAAGCATGTAAATGTTCATCTACAGCTCCGGCGATCCACTCACACCGGAGTCTCCATCTGCAACTACTGTAGCGTCCCCTTGGATACGAGTCTAAACAACTTACAGGCCAGGGCGCTGACAGGGCGCCCTTTGAGTATCAGATCTGACAACGCTGATTGGCTGAAATTATGTTTCGGCGGCATAGTTTACAGATAGCAACAGTGAGCTTGTTGGTTGCTGCTGCTCTGGCTGAGGGCTCTTACTTACCGACCGGACGAGAGAGGTTAATAATACACGCTGCGGCCAGGCAGGAAACATGTGACTTATCAGTAACTTTAGACATCGTAAAAATATTTTAAACGAGATTTTATTGTAGATTATACATTTTACTGATACCAACTATATCATATTTACCTTGTTCATTAAAAATAAAGATACAAATAAAAAAAATAAAAAAATGTTAAATATATATTTTATTTATTTTTAATTTTTAATGACAATCAAACATGTGGGAAGAGGGGGGGAGGCGCCAATAGCACCCCTATGGGCCGGCCGCCACTGCTAGTGACACTAGCCCACCAGGAAACATTTATTGTTGGCTGTTAAACAGTCTTTATTTCTGACTTCCTTCCAAATCTTTGCATGTTAGTTTGGATTCATTAAAGTTTAACATTTGATATGGTTTTGTGTAATTCTTTTTGCAACAATCTTTTGTTTTATGGTTCAAATAGCTTTTTCACACCAAATATTGTCATGTTGTATTAACAACAAACTTATACTAGCCATTTAAACCATAACATTAATTAGGAAATGTTTCTCGAGGTCATAAACCAATTGAGAATGAGGGTAATTTTTTCATAAACTTCTTTAAAATCTGACTATTTGCAACCAAAAGCTTTTTGACAGAACAAAGGTTAAGACAGGGGTCTGCAACCTTTTTGACCAAAAGAGCCATTTTGCTGCTTTTTCCAAAACATTTTTTTGTCTGGAGCCGCAAAACATATTTCATAGCTTGATAGCTAATAAAGTTGTATTTATTGTTATATCAGACAAAAACTACAGTTTTTTTGCATTTATTAGGCTATTTATTACATTATATAAAACTGTTAACCTCTAATAAGAAACAAAGAACTCCTATAAGGAGAATTAAAAATAATACACAGGCCTACTTTAAAATAAATTAAACACAGCACTTGGGGAGTCCTCTGCACATTTGAAGGAAAATAAATATTATTAAAATGGGCCCACTTTGAAATAAATAAAACATATAGCTGCACCCTAAAAAGAGTTAAAGGTAGGGTAGGTAAGAATGGAGAAACCAGCTCGAGTGCGCTAGAATTTGAAAATACACAACCGGAAAAAATATGCCTCTTCCTTCAGACTTCCTCACAGAGCCCCTCCTCCAACACACACGATCTGGCACATGACCAATGAGGCCATGAGATAAATTTGTGCAAAGATGGAAGGCTGACAGGCTGACAGGCAGGTAGGCCATCCAGTTATTTTAGCCGGGCCGGCTCAGATGATTGGTCGTGCTTTTTACAGCGCTACGGCTTCCAGAGATTAATTTTTGTATGTATTTATTGTCAAAGCATTTAATGTATTCATTGCTATCGGGATGTTAAGAGCATTCCATGGAATATAACAAAAAGTGTTTTCTGAAATAAATTACATACCCCATTGAATTATGACCTATGATTATGACTGAAGATCGTCAGCTGTTTTCCTCTCCGTGTTGTTCCCGTTGTTCCTCGATACGTAAAGGCTGCAGTGCAGCACCTTTGACAACTTCTCTCTACATACCAAACATACCGGTAAACCAGCATCGTTTGCTGTGAAAGCATATAACTCTGTCCACACAGAATTAAATCCTGTGTTTCTCCTTTACTTTTCTTTGATTTATCCATTCGCTCATCGAGCCGGGGGTAAAGTTATTCACCCGCAGGAAAAGGCGCTCGCGCGGGACCGTAGCAGGATGTGACGCATATTTTAGTTGACTTAATTAAAACCGTTTTGTTTTTTATTTATGTGTCGCAGTATCACCTCAAAATACAAGATACGAAACATTTTCAACCATGCAACAAAATATAAATAGTCCTACAAATACTTTTATTTGATTTCCTTCTTATTTTTGTCTAAGCTCAAGGGAGACAGAGGGCTTAAAGGGCCGCATGCGGCCCGTGGGCCGCGGGTTGCCGACCCCTGGGTTAAGACATGTGAGGCATCATTAGCTTCACTTTTAAAAAAGAATTGCCGCTTGGGTAATTCAAACTACTTTCAGTTAACAGTCATGATTTGGGTTTGCTTATTTCTTGGGACATGTTTATCTAAGATCCACACAAGCAATGTAAATTATTACCTTGAGAAAGAATCCGAGTAAAACTGTCACGCTCCTGGGTTTATGTCACGTTTGTAGTTTTGTAGGTTTGGGTGTTTTTGCTGTTTTCATGTCATGTTTTCCTATTGTCTGTGTTTCCCTGTGTTTTTCCTCTTGTTAGTTCCCTGGTGTGTCTAGTTATCTGATTGTGTTCACCTGTGGCCCTTGTGTTTCTCCTCCCCTGCCCAGCTGTTTCTTGTCCTGTGATTACCCTTCTGTGTATTTAGTCTTGTCTCCTCCTGTGTTCAGTGTTGGTGCTTCTTTTGTGTGTGACTTAGTTCACCGGAGAGTGTTTTGTCTGTTCCAAGTTTATGTTAGACCAGGGGTCTGCAACCTTTTTGACCAAAAGAGCCATTTTGCTCCTTTTTCCAAAACATTTTTTTGTATGGAGCCGCAAAACATATTTCATAGCTTGATAGCTAATAAAGTTGTATTTATTGTTAGGCCTATATCAGACAAAAACTACGTTTTTTTTGCATGTATTAGGCTATTTATTACATTATATAAAACTGTTAACCTCCAATAAGAAACAAAGAACTCCTATAAGGAGAATTAAAAATAATACACAGGCCTACTTTAAAATAAATTAAACACAGCACTTGGGGAGTCCTCTGCGCATTTGAAGGAAAAAAAATATTATTAAAATGGGCCCACTTAGAAATAAATAAAACATATAGCTGCACCCTAAAAAGAGTTAAAGGTAGGGTAGGTAAGAATGAAGAAACCAGCTCGAGTGCGCTAGAATTTGAAAATACACAACCGGAAAAAATATGCCTCTTCCTTCAGACTTTCTTACAGAGTCCCTCCTCCAAAACACACGAACGCGCATCATCAATGAGGCCACGAGATAAGTTTGTGCACAGATGGAAGGTTGAGAGGCAGGTAGGCCATCCAATCATTTTAGCCGGGCCGGCTAAAATGCTGTGCTTTTTCAGCGCTACGGCTTCCAGAGATTAATTTTTGTATGTATTTATTGTCAAAGCATTTAATATATTCATTGCTATCGGGACGTTAAGAGCATTCCATGGAATATAACAAAAAGTGTTTTCTGAAATAAATTACATACCCCATTGAATTATGACTGAAGATTGTCAGCTGTCTTTCTCTCCCTTGTTGTTCCTCGATACGTAAAGGCTGCAGCACCGTTGACAACTTCTCTCTACATATCAAACATACCGGTAAACCAGCATCGTTTGCTGTGAAAGCATATAACTCTGTCCACACAGAATTTAATTCCTGTGTTCCTCCGGTACTTTTCTTTATTTATCCATAGTTCGCTCATCGAGCCGGGGGTCAGGTTATTCACCCGCAGGAAAAGACGCTCGCGCGGGACCGTAGCAGGATGTGATGCATATTTTAGTTTACCTAATTAAAACCGTTTTGTTTTTTATTTATGTGTCACAGTATCACCTCAAAATACAAGATACGAAACATTTTCAACCATGCAACAAAATATAAATAGTCCTACAAATACTTTTATTTTATCTCCTTCTTATTTTTGTCTAAGCTCAAGGGAGCCAGAGCAGAGGGCGTAAAGGGCCGCATGCGGCCCGTGGGCCGCGGGTTGCCGACCCCTGTGTTAGACCTTGAAATAAAGGTTATATCAAGTGTTGTTTGGGTCCTACCTGCTTCACTCACCTTGGTTATATCAAGTGTTATCTGCGTTTGGGTCCTACCTGCTTCACTCACCTTATCAGAAAGCACCAACCTTGAAATGGGCCCAGCAGATCCGTTCGAGCTGGAAGTATTGAACTTTTTCTTTTTTTTTGGCTAACTGCTCGGATCGATGGAAGAGAGCACCCGGAGTTCAGCAGCGAGAGGCTGTGTTGTCGGAGGCGCACCAGATGGCTAGAGAGAAACCAGGTTTGGTGAAGTTTTTACCTGGCTGGATTTCAATGATCCTCCCGGTGTGTGATTCCCGGCCTGCTAGCCCCAGGCATGCTAGCTCCCTGTCTCCCAATTCCCAACCTGGTACCATACACCTCGGTAGGTTCCGTCTGAAGTCAACCCATGCTTCTGCCCCAGTTCCTGCTCCTGTCCAGGAGTCGTATTCTGGAACTCGTTGGGCTTATGGAGGTCCAAGGAGTATTCAGGCGGCTGCGAAGAGAAGGAGTCGCAAGGCCAGGCTAGCAGCCCGAGCCCCAGCAGCCATGGTTCCGGCTTCAGAACCGGCCCACACAGCCATGGTTCCAGCCCCAGCCACCATGGTTCCAGCCCTGGTTCCGGCCCCAGCAGCCATGGTTCGGGCTCCAGTACAGGCCCCAGCAGCCATGGTTGCGGTTACTGAACCGGCCCCAGAAACCATGGTCCCGACTCCAGTTTCGGCTATAGGACTGGCTGTCCGTCCGACGCCAGCTCCCCGTGTCCTGTCGGCATACCGGCCGACTCCAGCACCTCGTCTCCTGTTGGCTGTCCGTCCGACGCCAGCTCCCCGTGTCCTGTTGGATGTCCGTCCGACGCCAGCTCCCTGTGTCCTGTCGGCATACCGGCCGACTCCAGCACCTCGTCTCCTGTTGGCTGTCCGTCCGACGCCAGCTCCCCGTGTCCTGTTGACTGTCCGTCCGACGCCAGCTCCCCGTGTTCTGTTGGCGAACCAACCGTCTCAAGTCACCTCTCAAGTATCCTCTCGAGTTCCCTCTCAAGTATCCTCCCGAGTTCCCTCTCAAGTCCCCTCTCAAGTCTCCTCTCAAGTTCCTACCCGAGCCCCCTCTCAAGTCACCTCTCAAGTCTCCTCTTCAGTGCCTTCTCAAGTCTCCTCTCGAGCTACCTCTCGAGTCCCCTTTCAAGTCACCTCTCAAGTCTCCTCTCCAGTTCCCTCTCAAGTCCCCTCTCGAGTCTCGTCTCAAGTTCCTTCTCAAGTCTCCTCTCGAGCTACCTCTCGAGTCCCCTCTCAAGTCTCCTCTCCAGTGCCTTCTCAAGTCTCCTCTCGAGCTACCTCTCGAGTCACCTCTCGAGTCACCTCTCAAGTCATCTCTCGAGTCTCCTCTCAAGTTCCCTCTCAGGTCCCCTCTCGAGTCTCTTCTCGAGTCCCCACTAAAGTCTCCTCTCAAGCCTCCTCTCCAGTCCCCTCTCAAGTTCCTACCCGAGTCCCCTCTCAAGTTACCTCTCAAGTCTCCCCTCGAGTTCCCTCTCAAGTATCCTCCCGATCACCTCCTCAAGTCTCCTCTCGAGCTACCTCTCGAGTCCCCTCTCCAGTTCCCTCTCAAGTCTCCTCTCCAGTTCCCTCTCAAGTCTCCTCTCCAGTTCCCTTTCAAGTCTCCTCTCGAGCTACCTCTCGAGTCCCCTTTCAAGACACTTCTCAAGTCACCTCTCAAGTCTCCTCTCCAGTGCCTTCTCAAGTCTCCTCTCGAGCTACCTCTCGAGTCACCTCTCAAGTCAACTCTCAAGTTCCCTCTCGAGTCTCCTCTCGAGTCCCTTCTCAAGTCCCCTCTCAAGTCTCCGTTCAAGTTCCCTCTCAAGATCCCTCTCAAGTCATCACTCAAGTCAACTCTCAAGCCTCCACTCAAGTCCCCTGTCCTGTGTCATTGGAGGTTCCGCTGGGGGTCCTGCCAACTCCATGCCTTGTCCCGTTAGAGGTCCCGCAGACTGCTCTTCTGCCGGGGGTCCTGCCAACCCCATGTCCTGAGCCGTTGGAGGTCTCGCAGACTGTTCTTCTGCCGGGGGTCCTGCCAACCCCATTTCCTGAGACGTTGGAGGTCCCACAGACTACTCTTCTGCCGGGGGTCCTGCCAACTCCATGTCTTGTCCCGTTGGAGGTCCCGCAGACTGCTCTTTTGCCGGGGGTCCTGCAAACCCTATGTCCCGTGCCATTGGAGGTTCCGCCGACTGCTCTCCTGCCGGGGGTCCTGCCGGCCCTGTGTCCTCTTCCGACATCTTGCCGACACCGGCTCCTGCCCGGCCTCCGGAGCTGTCTGGTCTACGCCCTCGAGCGCGGTCCCCTGAGTTCGCCTGCTGTGGTCTTCTCCCCTCCAAGAACTCTGCCTTGCCCCCGGGCTTTCCGCCCGAGACCCCCGCCTCGAACTTTGTCTTGCCACCGGGCCGTCCGCCCGAGACCCCCGCCTCGAACTCTGTCTTGCCCCCGGGCTGTCCGCCCGAGACCCCCGCCTCGAACTCTGTCTTGCCCCCGGGCTGTCCGCCCGAGTTCCCCTCTTTGAACTCTGCCTTGCCCCCGGGCCGTCTGCCCGAGACCCCATCAATGGTCTCTACCTTACCCCCGGGCCGTCCGCCCGAGTTCCCCTCTTTGAACTCTACTTTACCCCCGGGCCGTCCGCCCGAGTTCCCCTCTTTGAACTCTGCCTTGCCCCCGGGCCGTCCACCCGAGACCCCATCCATGGTCTTTACCTTACCCCCGGGCCGTCCGCCCGAGTTCCCCTCTTTGAACTCTGCCTTGCTCCAGGGCCGTCCGCCCGAGTTCCCCTCCTTGGTTTTTGCCTTGCCCCCGGGCCGTCCGCCCGAGACCCGTCCTCCAGACCCCCTCCACCCACCCAGCTGGACTTTATTTTTTGGGATGTCTGAAATCCGTCCCTTGAGGGGGGGGTTATGTCACGCTCCTGGGTTCATGTCACGGTTGTAGGTTTGGGTGTTTTTGCTGTTTTCCATGTCATGTTTTCCTCTGGGTTATTGTCTGGTCCTTTTCCCTGTGTTTTTCCTCTTGTCATTAGTTCCCTGGTGTGTCTAGTTATCTGATTGTGTTCACCTGTGGCCCTTGTTTTTCTCCTCCCCTGCCCAGCTGTTTCTTGTCCTGTGATTACCCTTCTGTGTATTTAGTCTCGTCTCCTCCTGTGTTCAGTGTTGGTGCTTCTTTTGTGTGTGACTTAGTTCACCGGAGAGTGTTTTGTCTGTTCCAAGTTTATGTTAGACCTTGAAATAAAGTTTATATCAAGTGTTATCTGCGTTTGGGTCCTACCTGCTTCACTCACCTTATCAAAAACAGGGTGAAATTATACTCCTAACGTATGAAGACAAGTTACAGAACAAGTCTCTAGCAAATGAACATCTATATTTAGCCTCAATGTCTCTAAACTCAATCATATCTGACATGGATTTGGGATTAAAAGATAAGGATCATTCAGTGGCCTCAAGAAAGCGTTATAAAGTAGCCCTCATATTCTTCAATTTAAGCGTTCTTATAGAAATAATAAAGGAAAGACGCCAACATCATAACACATTCACTATAGCCTTTTTTTAAATATATAACACAAACAGGAAATACAAAAAAAAACAAGCTGGCGTTTCACGTTAGGAACTCATTTCAACACAGCTGATTGCTACTGTAAATGTGCCTGCCAGAGCTTCAATACTTGTCAGATAGTGACCTATGATTCTCACTATGGAACAGGAAGAGATTATATCACACAGGGCCCATTAGGATAAATAACGTTTAATGTCATGGTTATTACTTTAGGGTTAGCAATCATTAAGTCTAAAAAATGCATGTCTTTGCATTCATTGGACGATTAACTTGGGTTTGTGGAAATGCAACCCTCCACCCAAATGCCAAAATGCCATCCAATTGGCATCTAAATGCTTCACTTCCTTCGGCTCTATTACCTTGTCAAGTTAGTTTTTAGTCCATTCTCTGCCAACCCTATTAGGAAATGCACTTTTCTCAAATGACATGTATCGAACATGTTATTTTCCTTTGCAAACACAATGCTAATTTCACTACATTTCACAAGACCAGGGTCCATTAACCCATTGTGTTATTTTAAATGGGTCATTAGTTTTGTGCTCTAACCTTGAAAGATATGTCATACCGAGCCTTTAAACCCATTACCTCGTTGCCCGGTCACACTTGACTGATTAAGCCTCCTCGGTCTCCTATGCTCATGAAACTTGGGTTGCTTATTCCCAGGTATCCAGGGGTGACTGGCCTCAAGGCAGTGCCATTTCCCGGGGTCTAAATAGCCAATTAGCTGAGACCTTGGGAACAACATTAAGGCAACCATTAGAAATTAGCCATTGACATTTGGCTGCTGTACTAGTAGACTGCTATTCAGACTGAATGGCCATTTCTTTCGAACAATTTGAGATGTGGATTCAGAGCTCTGGCAACAGGCTAATAATAAATGGTAGATCAATGCATTTTCACCAATACAGTTAAATCTTTATTTTTCCAGCTATTTATTATTGTTTTGAAATTGTCTTTGTAATCCACATTTTGCATAATGGAGGACACTAAGCATCTTGAATGAGCTGTAGTTTAAGTCTCTACTGCTCTTGATATAGAGTCCTGTAAAGTGAAGCACGACAAACAACACAAATAAATTAATCAATACCCAAAATTTGTTTTATATTTATATTTATATTTAACTAAATGTTTTAATTTAAATGTATACTGCTGCATGTCGAACAGATAGATTACATTATTTCTGGATATTATGTTCCCATTTATAATTGTCCACCTTGTTAATCAACATGAAAATCCACTTTGATTTCAGCTTGAAATAATATAATTTGTACGCATATTCTGAAATGCTCAACTGATCACTAATTATTTCTCTAAGAGGCTTTAATCTTCCACCCCATATTGGGGCCAGGGAGGCTAAATTGCACCTCCTCTGCCATTAGAACAGCTGATTGTGTGCTTTGGGGATGGTGTGGCTGGAAAAGCTCTCTCCAAGAGGCGCCTGACTCTCTCTCTCTGCGAGTGCATTACACATGCCTATGGATGGGCGGGGGGGAGAGCCCTCCCCACTGGGGTCCGTGCACACTCTACATGGGCTTTGGCTGTGTCAACAGCCTTATTCAGCGGCGTGAATGTAGAAGGTATATGCACGGCGGCGTCTTGGTCTACGCCAGGCCCCTTCATAAAGTTTTATCTCTTGGACATGTCTGGCTCCTTCTCGTCGTCTGTGCTTGCCGGGGCAACACATGACTGGTGAGAGGGGGGGGCTGTGTGTCCCCCTGGACATAATGCGCTTGTGTCTTTCCCCCATGCTCCTTAGGGACTCTGGAGACATGGTGCGCAATCAGCCCCATACAGGGCAGGCGGGGGGAACCGTCCCCACTATCGTCCATGCACACTCTACACGAGGTAAGCGAGTGTGAGTGTGCCTTATCCAAGCTGCGGCCCCAACTTCTCCACGGTTACAACCTAATGGGAGGAAGTGGGGATGCGGTGGATGTTAGATGTGTGTCTTTTTGTATGTGATATGGACCTTGAGTCTGAAATAAAGATTGAATTGAATTAGCCAAAAGTTGGTCAGGGACAGTGTGATGGGTCGATGTTGTTGGACGATAGGGCGTTTATACATCAAAACAGGTACATCGGGTTCTCCGCCCACTGTATCCATAGAGTGGTGAAGTCACGCCCATCTACTTCCGGTCCATGGGACCTTATTTCGGAAAAATTATGCATTGAAGTCAATGGAGAGAGAAAACGTATCCTTCAATCCCGTTTAAATTGTGCAACGAATTACATATATGATGTTTGTCAATCTTAAAAAATAATTTCCATTTCAAAAAAGTCACATTTTGTCATAAAACTGTTGATAAGACTATGAAAAATACGCAACTAGAAAGACTACAAATCCCAGAGTCGCGTAAGTGATGTCATAACTGAACACAATTGTTTTCCTCTGCTAAATATAAGAGATAAATAACATAAGATAACTTTAACAAGATGCCTGTGTTCTTAGTAGCAGGTTGTTATCATACCAGCAATGGGTCTTGCTCGTTCTTTCGCTTCCCGTCTGATGAAAGGACCAGGAGTGGCTGGCTGGATCAAGTTAGCTACCTAGCTAGTAGCAAGCACGTTAGTTAGCATTACGGTCTTAGCCTTGTCATTTTTATTAGCCTTAATATGAAGTAACATCAAGTGACCCAAAATGTTAAACAGTAAGAGTAGTAGTCATATTTCGCGAACCCTTTGAAGAGTACTGTCACCGGTGTGATCATTCTATAATACACAATTTAAGGAGAAATGCTAATGCTAACACTAGCATCGGCGATCTTTTCTACTTCATGCTATCTGCACAAATGGTTGACATTAAACATTAAAAAGACCAGGCAGTTCAGATAGAATCAAAGGAAGGCAAGCAGGCAGCTTTGCATGACATTCTTCTGGACATGTTTCATTGTGGTGATAGTGAGGCTAGTCAATCGTTTTGTTGACAAGACAGTAGTGACGGCCGTCTTGGTGACGTGTGTTGTTATGCGAGACCAGAGATGTAGTTCATTGAGCGTTTCACACAAACAAATGTGTTACTTCAAAGTTTTACGACACTTTTTTTTTTTACTTGCAAAATTATCTTTTAAAATTGACAAACATCATATGTGTAATTCGTGGCACAATTCAAACGGGATCGAAAGATAATCTTTCTCTCTCCATTGACTTCAATACATAATTCTTTCGAAATAAGGTCCCATGGAGCTCCCCCGGAAGGGGAGGGATTTCACCACTCTATAGAGTCCAGTAAAGGGCGGAGCCTGTGTGAGATATAACGGGGGGTTACGTATTGTAACCCTAGTTATATAAGCAGAGGCGGAGCCCTCTACCTGGGGGCCCTGTTTTTCCTATGCCGCTCGCTGAAGAGGGTGTAGTATGGCGGTCGGAGGGCGTAGCCACCTTACATACTGTGGGCCTGGACGCATTCAGGTAGGCTCGCCCAGATTGGCCGGCTACGTTTACATAACTCAGTAGGTGAATGCATGCACGACATGATAGAGAGTAGTACCCATAGAGTCCAGTAGAGGGCTCCGCCTTTGCTTATATAACTAGGGTTACAATACGTAACCCCCCGTTATGTGGGGAAAAAAATGAAACACTAAACATTTTGTTGTTTGGTCTTAAAGTACAGATTTGAATCCACTGTGTTATGAACCGAGACACAGGACGCAGGACCCAAAAGCAGGACTCGAAGACAAGAACAAAAACTAAATCGTACTTTCAAAAAATAGAAAGTAGTTACATGTAAATAGCCAAAACTAAGTTGTACAGCAACACAAAAACTCACTTGGCAAAAGGTCTAAATCTCAAGGTAGGTATCAGGATTCAAAAGGCCCAGGTACTCACGACATGAAACATAACGAACTGACAAAGGAACAAAGAAACACCAGGGCTATATATAGGTGAGGGGCATGGGCGTAGGAAGCATCCTGAATGTGGGGGGGGATTTTTAACGATTTTTAGGGAGTCTAAAAAAATTGACTTCCTGTATTCTGGTGCATTTTAACAGGTGGTTTGATACTTTTATGTGGCTATATTAGCATGAGTAAAATGATGGGTACATTTTGTAATTTCATCCAGTATTAAAGAAAGGAAACATATCTGATTATTAATTCAGAGCCGTCTTTGAATTAATAAAAAGCTGTTTAAATGCCCATTTTTTGTACATTTATATACAACAATAAATATTTGTGAGTGCATTGAGAGATATTGTTGTGGAGAGTCATTTATATATAAATCGCAAAATACATTTGTGAATCCTTCTGTGAGCATTTATTAATATTGAGACTGATCTGACTCTAACGGATGTTAAGTTCACCTACAGTAAATGGTATCATTGACTTAAATGTTCAAATAAATGTTGCTCTTCAGTCTATATTGGTCATCTGATGCCCTTGACTGAAATGTTTCCAGTTCAATATCCCCACTGATTTCCTTAAAATGTTGGGATGAGAGTCCACATCACAATTTACTCTAAACTGTCATTTCCCTTTCATCCCTCACCTCAGCAATGAACCTCTCTCCACTGTCCCTGTGTTCTGCCTCTGACTCACTCCCAAGCGCCTAGATGTCAAGAGAGGTGGTGAAGTGATAATTATTTATTGAGCATTATAAAAAACGGACAAGTCAAATCAAGCAATCTGATTGGTTCTTAGCCGTGATATACTGAGCGTATACCACGGGTAGAATTGTAAGTTACTTTTCAAAACAAGTCAGTATCCCTCCGCGCCTGAGAAACACAGTATACAGTTGGGCAGTTTGCTTTTCAAACTGGAACAAGAAAGCAGCGGAGAAGTAACGGGGCAGAAACCCTCCTTTTTACGCAGCGGTCCAGACATAGACATCAAACGGCAAAAAATATTCAGTGTGCAGTTCCTTTGGCATTAGGGCAGGGATATCTAGATACTCTCCAAGGTTTGACATAATGAATTGTGCCACTTTTAAAGCAAGCAACGATGTTTTCAAATCTGTAATCAAAGAGGTCTGCAAAAACGCTATCGACCAATCAGATTGCTTGATTTTACTTGTCAGTTTTATAAATATAAATAAATTTCTTCCGTTACGAAACAAACTTACAAAGCATAAGATGGAAACATTTAAGATTAACTTCGACCTTCGGGGGGGGGGTCTTACTATGGAGGAGTGGATTGAGCAGTGCCTATCTCCAGAAAAAAAAGCACCTAAACGACGACATGCAGAGCTACGTGAAGAGTAGGTAGACCAACTGGAAAAGTACCACCATTCAAAAGCTTTCTGATGCGGGTCTTGAAACAAAGCAGAGAAATTATGACCGTAAGTGGCCAGAGGTGCGAAAGCTCTCTCCAGAGCTACTGGAAGCCCAATCTCGGGAACCGGAGAAAGTGGAGCAATATTCTCGCCACGCCAAGCAACAGCCTAGAAGAACCACGTAAGCCATTCTACTGATGCTGGACAGTTTTTCAGTGGCTGCACAATAAACGGCAACATAGAAAAATTAATGTAAATAAATAGCCAAATAATGGATCAACGCTCTCTATCTAATATGTTCGCTAGCTGTTAGTGTTGTTGCATAGCAACCACCTCGCACTAGGTTTCGTACAGAAGGCAACGGAGGGACTATTTTATTTTGTACATCATTGTTTACAAATAAAAACTATTTAAATTAGAGTGTGTATTTTTCTTTCATATTGCCACACTTGGTAACCGTTTTATAAAAGCAATAGCTCACGACAGGCCGTGGTATATGCTCATTATATCACAGCTAAGGGGCGTGGTTCGGCCCGTAGCTGTGATATAATGAGCATATACCACGGCCTGTCGTGAGCTATTGCTTAAGTATACTCTTTCACATTGAATCATAACAAGTCATACTGAATTTAAATACAACTGACTCTAAAGTAAGTCCCAGTCTGTGACATTGGACATTTTGAAGACTCAAAGTCCCAAGCAGTAGAATATTAGCTAGTAATGTGCACAGAAAATAAATAGTTAACTGAATACTCGGATGGAAATTTCCTATAAGCACTCAGTAAAACATAAACACACACAAAAAGCTTCTGGATGATAAGAAGTATAATCAAAACATAATGCACATTACATTTTGAGAGAGAGTACCTTAAAGAATTCAGAAAATAATCTCTTCTCGAACTGAGGCTCCAGTAAAACACACTGACTGCATCTCTACATGGACATCATGGTGTTTACATGAGCACAGATAGATCGGGTTATTCATTTTCCCTGTGTACATGATAAATACTAGTAACCTAGCATTTTGATGCCTTTTCTCTTTTCTCATCCAAACTATTCAGTATTTGTATCTCTCTATCATGACATAAAGACGAAACTCCGCTCCAGAAGTGAGACGCTTTTGCCGCCGCCGCCATCACTGTTAACTGATTAACTGCGACTAGCTGAAGACTTACTTTCCCCTTCTTTGAATTTTTCTTAAATCCATGTTTTCTGGGGGAGAAAACATATCAAACCAAGAGATCGTCAGCTTTGATTTCTGCTGTATTAACAATGTCCTGAACATTTGGTGTGTGTGCCTTACCTCCGCTACCGGCATCGCTTCATACAACAGATCTGAGCTATCCAACTATGGCAACACTCCTTGAACATGCGCGCTATGTGAGAATCTGCCTTGGTACAAGGTAGCAGTGAAAACATGGTACGGAGTTTCATTGATTTGGGCATTCTCTCAATAAGCAAGTGGAATGGATTTGATAGTGAAGCACTGACACAGCGCTCTACAAAGTGCGGCGGGTGGATAGACCGATTCACGGACTTTCCACATGGTAGAAGTGGGGGGGTCTAAACTAATCATTTCAAAAAGTGGGGGGGACTTGTCCCACCCTCATAATGGCTGCGACGCCACTGGTGAGGGGGATGGGCACAGGTGAAAACTATCAGGGCAGGGCCAAGCAATCTCACGGGCGGGAAACACACAAAGGCAGGAAATGTGGGATCTGGAGTGAGAGGAAAGATTACTTTCAAAATAAAAACAAGAAGTTACAAGATCAAAACACAAAACTAGAGTAAAACATAACTAAACCTAACATATCTGTCGAGTCACCACATTTACCCCCCCCCCCCCGCCCCTCTAGGGACGTCTCCTGACGGCCCAGGCAAATTAGGATGTTGCCTGTAGAAATACCTGATCAACTCCTGATCTACAACATAGCGAGAAGGGATCCACATCCCTTCTCTGCACCATAGCCTTTCCAGTCAACGAGGAACTGCCTGCCACGTCCCCTTCTCCGGACTGCCAGCAGTTTCTTGACCGTATAAGCAAGGCCACCATCAACAACTCTGGGGGGTGGCGGAGGTTTAGTTGCGGGCACCAAACTGCTTTCCTTGACAGGCTTGATCTTCCCAACGTGGAATGTAGGGTGGACCCGCAGGGACCTGGGGAGTCGCAGGCGCACAGACACAGGGTTCAGAATCTTCGTTATTGGAAAGGGACAAACAAACCTGGGAGCTAATTTTCTTGAAGCGACAAGGAGGGGTAGATCTTTCATGAACATTCAAACCTTCTGCCCAGGCTGGTACACTGGACCTGGTCAGTCACCCTTTTCATTGAAGAAGAACTCCTTAGAAGGGTTCGACGGGCAGCCACCCAGATGCGGTGGCAACGTCTGACCAGGGCATGTGCAGAAGGGACCAAGACCTCCTTCTTAGTCTCAGCAAACACGGGTGGTTGGTAGCCAAAGACGCACTGGAAGGGAGTCAGACCTGTGGCAGAGGTAGGAAGAGAATTGTGGGCGTATTCCACCCTGATTAGATGCTTGCTCCAAGATGAGGGATTCTGAGCCACCAAGCACCTCAGACATGTCTCCAAAACTTGATTTAATCTCTCCGTTTGTCCGTTGGACTGGGGGTGATACCCAGAGGAGAGGCTAGCGGTGGCTCTCTTTCCAGAACTTGGAAACAAACTGTGGGCCCCAGTCTGACACAATATCCCTGGGAAATCCATGTATCCGGAACACATTGATCCTCATAATTTCTGCTGTTTCCTTGTCCGAGGATAGCTTGGTCAATGGAATAAAATGAGTCATTTTAGAAAAACTATCTACCACTGTTAGCACAGTGGTATTACCTTGAGACACCGGGAGTCCAGTAACAAAGTCCATGGATATGTCAGACCAGGGCCGTTGAGGAATGGGCAACAGCTGCAGCAACCCAGCCTGAGACCTGGAAGAAGTTTTGCTGCGAGCACAAACGGGACAGGCATTCACATATTCACCAACATCTTTAGCCATGGACGGCCACCAGAAACGCTGCTTAACTGCAAACATGGTTCCTCTAACCCCAGGATGACAAGAGAGCAAGGACGTGTGAGCCCAGTGAATGAGCTTGGAGCGCAAGGGCACTGTAACAAAAAGCCTATTAGGCGGACACTCACTAGGTGCTGGGCTCTCAACATTTGCTTGCTGCACCTCTTTTTCTATCTGCCAAGTTACCGCTCCTACCACACGGTTGGTTCAGTGGTAGGATGGGTTCTGGTTCCTTGGCAGAAGGCTCAGGGTCAAACAGACGGGACAAGGCATCTGGCTTGGTGTTCTGGGAGCCAGGTCTAAATGACAAGGTAAAATCAAAACGACTGAAAAAAAGTGTCCATCTAGCCTGACGTGAATTCAGTCTCTTAGCCTTTTTTATGTATTCGAGGTTCTTATGGTCTGTCCATACCAGGAACGGCTGAGCGGCCCCCCCTAGCCAATGTCTCCACTCCTCCAAGGCTTGTTTCACTGCCAGTAGTTCACGATTGCCCACGTCGTAGTTCCTTTCCGCTGGGGACAACTTACGGGAGAGATAAGCGCAGAGATGGAGCTTGTTATCCTTTGCAGCCCGCTGAGAGAGAACTTTCCCCACACCGAGGTTAGAGGCATCCACCTCTACCACGAACTGTCGAAGTGGATCTGGGATGGTGAGGATGGGAGCAGAGGTGAACATCTCCTTTAGGCCTTGAAAAGCGTTAGCAGCTTTGGAGTTCCATTCAAAAGGGACATGAGGAGAGGTAAGTACATGTAGCCGGGAAGCAATAGAACTGAAATTTCTGATGAAACGTCTATAAAAATGTGCAAACCCCAGGAACTGCTGTAGTTTTTTCCTGTTGACAGGAACTGGCCACTCGGCCACGGCACTGACCTTGGCAGGGTCCATCTTTATTTGACCGGGGGCAATGATGAAACCCAGGAACGATGTGGTTTGGACATGGAACTCGCACTTCTCTGCTTTAACATAAAGTTGGTTCTGTAGCAGGCGGTCGAGGACTTGACGGACATGCTGCTGGTGGGTTATGTTGTCAGGAGAAAAAATCTAAATGTCATCAAGATGTACAAACACAAACTTATTCAGGAAGTCCCCCCAACACCTCATTTATGAGGGCCTGAATCACTGCTGGTGCATTTGTCAAGCCAAAAGGCATCACTAGTTACTCATAGTGTCCACTTGGTGTGTTAAATCCAGTCTTCCATTCGTCCCCCTCCCTGATTCTGCCCAAATGATAAGCATTCCTTAAATCCAGTTTGGTGAAAATGTTGGTGTCTTGCAAAAGTTCAAAGGCGGAGGAGATGAGTGGGAGAGGGTACCTGTTTTTGATGGTGATTGCGTTCAGAGGGCTGTAGTCTATACAGGGCCGGCGTGATCCACACTCTAAAAACAAATGCCTTGGCTCAAAGAAAATCAACGCAACAGTTTGCATCTTTGTTTATTGAGTTAAGAAAACTTCTAATGAAATTGTCTTAAAGCAACAAAGTTATGAGTTAGGGGAGAAGGCTTATCCTCGACAATCAGGTGTTTTTAATTACCACTTACTTAATAATTGGTAGCATAAACACAAGTTTTGAAGTTGATTACTCAAAAGATTAAGTTGTTCCGACTAGTTTCACCACATGATTTAAAAGGATTTTTAAGTTGTATGTAGTTAACTAATTACCATCATTGTGAACACACGTTTTTAAGTTGACAACCATTTATAAATTAAGTTGCTCCAAATATATTGTATTCAATAGTTTTTTTTCTTAGCTTTTTCATGTTTTTGCCCTTAAAGAAAGAAATTAATTGATTCCACAACAAAAATATTAGGCAATTCACTTTTTATTTTGAACTGCAGTTGTTTATTTCAACACATGATGTTTCAATCAGGAGATAATTCATTTAGTTTGAACATTCTTTGACACATGCCATATGATAAGGTGCATGAACACCTGAAATCCCAGCTGCCTGCAGGAGAGAGGAGAACCATTTTATAGTTTGGCTGCAGCACGTTGATTGGCTGCTGGAGAATGAGGTGAAATGTAATAGGTTAAAGAGAACGCCTGTGATGAGCTGATTATATGCAGCTGCGGAGTGAATGTATATACACCCAGTCTTCCTGAAAGAACTTGCGCTGAGCTTCATTTAAATATTGAAAAAAAAGATAAACACAAATTTAAATTGCCCCACAAATAATAAATAAAGACATTAGCCATGTTACCATGGTCAATGGGGACACAGCAAATAAATGCTGCCATCACATCGAAGTTTGAGGCCTTTTCATATTTAAAACCAGTGCCAAATATGTCAAATCTGTAAAGTTTTTGTAAAACTACAGAAACAAACTCTCAATGGCCGCCAATCTACAGATCACACACATCAATTTTACAAAATATGTAATAAAGATGTTTACACTGCCGACAGTCATTATTTCAAACAGTATGAACACATTTAACGCAGAATGCTCGTTCATTCATTTGTTTCCCTCGACCACGATGGTTGCCATCTTATGGTCAGATCCTGGGGTTGACCTGTCACTGATGAAGGCGATATGCATGTCCCTTTGAAGCACATTAAATAATAGGTTAGCGCACAAGAGATAATGAATCAGGTAATTGCATACTTTTTAAACTGTCACTCTTAGCGAATTCAGAGCCATTATTACCAGCTGCTAAAGCAACGCTGGCATTGTTTTCACCTATTGAGTCTGCATGTGTGTGTCATCATGGCAATGTGGTCCTGAAGACACACAGAGGTGGTTTTGAGTACTTTGCCTAGTGTTTAAATGCATGTGGACAGATTTTGTCAATCACAACTGTGCAAGTTTTAGTGTATCTTCTCATCTGTTTTGCAGGTTCCATACAATATTTGAACTGGTTAAGTGAAGAGCAGAAGCCACTTTTCAAATTGTACACAATCCTTTTCCCATGCCCTTGCTGTCAACACCTATCCATGCTGAACGTTGCTAAGATATTATTGATTGGGGTGTGGCCAAAAGTGCAATATGCTTCAAAATGTAACTGACAGAGCAGTGCTTTTGTCCTGTGTGTTTACACTGTGCTCATGGATTTTATTTTATTTCAAGATTTTTAATTACGTCGCTAAACTCCTTGAAGAGGTCCTCTTCCTTTTCTCCGAGGTGCACGACAAGGCAGCGGATGGCTATAGTTCTGTGTACTTCAATTGTATTGTGCTATTTTTGAAAAAGGAAAAAAAGAGAAATTACCTAAATTAATATATTCTGAACTGGTGACTGCCTGGTGACTGCCAACAACTTGCATTTCAATGACAACTCTAAATAACGATCCTACTTCAAGAAGCATGTCCTTGATCTGCTTCACCGAGATTCATTTTTAATAAAAAGCGATATCACAATAGTAACCAAAGTATTTTTACTCTCACAGTAGCCTCTACTACTTTGTATCCTCTCACAGAACTATTCAGTTCAAAGGCTGCTAATTTTGGTCAAACAGCAATTTGCCTATACAGTGCAACTACAAGGCTATCTACTGTATTTGAATGACAAAAGATGACTCACCTTAAAATGTCCTTTGTATATTTATATTTGTCTTAACTGTCAGAACTTGTCCAAGCATGTTAAGTGGTAGTGGACTTGAAATCCTTAACTCAAGGTGTAGAACAATTAAGTTATCAAGCCAATTGCATTACTTACTACAACTTGTATTTTGTTTTAAGTCAATTAACGCAGAAATCAGAGTTAAAATTACACACAATATTAAGTTGATGTAATTACCAACATTATTACGTTAACACAACTTATAAATTAATGTTTGCAACTTAAAATGTTTATATAAATCAATTAACTCACATTTTGATCTTGCAACCATGCATTTAATTAAGTGGAGGTGAAAGGTTGCCTGAATTCGTTTTTAGAGTGCATCCTTTTTGTCGACGAAAAATAAGCCCGCTCCCGCCTGTGACGAGGAAGGGCGAATGAGTCCGGCCTGCAATGAGGTCTCAATATAATTGTTCATGGCCTCCCTTTCAGGTCCGTAAAGAGAGTAGAGGCGACCCTTGGGAATGGGGGAGCCAGGTACCAAGTTTATAGCACAGTCTATGTGGTGGCAGGGCAGTGGCTCGGGCTTTACTAAAAACTTCCTTCAGGTCCCAATAACAACTGGGCACCTTGGACTTGTCAGGGAAATCTTGCTCCTGTACTTGGATAGCCTCAGTCATTTCTGTACATGCAATCTGAAGAACATATTGGGTCTCAATCCTTCTAGTCTTATTGTCTCTCAAACAGAAATGCTTGCAGTCCTCTCCCTATCCCTTAACTCTCCCAGATCTCCAGTCTATGTGTGGGTTGTGCTTGACTAACCATGGGTAACCAATAATAAGTGGATGCTGAGCAGAGTCAAATAAATGGAAAGTCATGTGTTCAGTATGTGTTGCATTTACGGTTATTTCAATGGACATAGTACAATGCGTAACGGTAAACAATAACCGGCCATCCAGAGCAGAGGCCTTTAACGGTTGCTTCAAAGGAATTACCACACAGTTCCGCTTCTTGGCCAACCCCCAATCCATTAAACTTTCATCTGCACCAGAGTCTATGAGAACCCCCCCAAGTTAAAACATATCTGTCTACTTTTACTTGTACCTGTGTCAACGTACGAGGAGGGAATCCAGATGACAGTCGGCTCACCAGAGTCCTTCTCGTCCCTGATGAGCCCGATCTTTTACTGTACAAGAAGCCAGGAGGTGTCCCTGCTCCCCACAGTAAAAACACCTGCCCTCTTGAATGCGCCGAAGACGTTCCTCCGGAGTCAATTTTGCCCGACCCAACTGCATGGGCTCCTCTGAGACACTAGGGAGCACTCTTCTCTCAGGAGGAGTATCGGCAGGAGGTCTCCAGGCGGGACGATGGCTTGGTGTGTCCCCTTGGTGTCGAGGCAGACGTGCCACATTCTTGAACCTTTCTTTTTGTCTTTCGGCCAGTCTATTGTCTATTCAAACTGCCAGTGCAATGACAGAATCCAAGTCTTCTGGGAGGTCCAAAGGTATTAACTGGTCTTTAATGGAATCCGAAAAGACCAGACAAAAAGGCGTCGAGCAGTGCTGAAGAATTCCAGCCACTATCTGCTGCAAGGGTCCTGAACTCAATGGCATAGTCCGATACTCTGCGCTGGCTCTGCTTAATCTGCATCAGTGCTCTGGCTGCCTCCCTTCCAGGAGCCGTGCGATTAAACACCTTGGTGAGAGTGTCTGTAAATACAACCAGAGAATTACAGGCAGGTGAATCTCTCGCCCATTCGGACGTAGCCCAGGTCGCTGCTCTCCCCGTTAAGTGGCTCACCATGAAGGCCACTTTAGAGTGATCAGTGGGGAATGCAGCAGGGTTATATTTATAATGAAGATCACAATGAACAATGAAAGGGCGACAGTCACCGGAATCTCCGGAGAATCGCTCTGGAGATGCCAGACGAGGCGGTGGAGCATGGAGTGGCACATGGTCAGCTGGAGCAGTTGGTGTGTAAGCAACAGCAGGAGACTGAGGGGATGAACCAGCTTCCAGGTGAGCGAGGACACGGTGCAGCTGTTCGGCAAGGTGATTCACCTGAGTATTGACGGAGGCTTGAACATTTTCCTGACCTCCACCCTCAGGTCCCTCACCCCCAGGTTGATGGCGCCCAGCTGCTCCTCATGCTGGTGTAGTCTCGTTCCTTGAGCTTGCAGAGCTATCTTCAATGTCTCTGAATCTGCTGGGTCCATATTTTGGTCAGTTCGTACTGTTATGAACCGAGACACAGGACGCAGGACCCAAAAGCAGGACTCGAAGACAGTTGTCCAAAAATAGAATGTTCTTTAAAAACAAAAACTAAATCGTACTTTCAAAAAATAGAAAGTAGTTAAATAGCCAAAACTAAGTTGTACAGCAACACAAAAACTCACTTGGCAAAAGATCTAAATCTCAAGGTAGGTATCAGGAGTCAAAAGGCCCAGGTTCTCACGACATGAAATATAACGAACTGACAAAGGAACAAAAAAATACCAGGGCTATATATAGGTGAGGGGGATGGGCACAGGTGAAAACTATCAGGGCAGGGCCAAGCAATCTCACGGGCGGGAAACACACAAAGGCAGGAAATGTGGGATCTGGAATGAGAGGAAAGATTACTTTCAAAATAAAAACCGGAAGTGACAAGATCAAAACACAAAACTACAGTAAAAACATAACTAAAACTAACATATCTGTCGAGTCACCACACACTGTAAGTTTCAGAAAGGTTTTTGGGTGGTAGTAATGGTTACTTTTCTCATTTCAAAAGTGTTCCTGTTCCATCAAAGGAGATCAAATAGTGTGAAAAACATGACTGAAAAATATTACTGCAGACAAGGTGACATATGTAGGTCTTTGAGCAGGGCTCTGATGGTGCTGTAAGTGTACCGTGTGTGCAGAACTCTTCATATTCTGCTGGAGGGTTAGTTGGTATAAATGTAATTTAGGCAACAGTTACCGTGTCGCATTAGTTTTGATGCAATAATAATGGCTGCAGCTGGGGCTAAGAGCCAACCTGTGTTTGATCGTACAGAGCAAATAGAAGGCAGATGAAGAGAAGAGGAATTTAATTTCAAGCTTGATCTCTGAGGATAGGTGTGAACTCTACGCTCAGTCAGTGAGTCAGGAGCGGTGTAAATCTACCTTTCAGCGGAACATCAACATCCTGCCTCTGACCCACATTCTCAGAGATGGACAATAACAGCAGAAAGAATATTGTGGAATTAGGAACAAGCAGGACAATTTGATCAGGACGCCCCGGCTGTGGTTATGCTTACAGTTCCTCTAAATCTCCCGGGACAATCACTCATATTACTCGGGGTAGAGGATGATTTTTGTCAGGCATTTCCTGTCTCAATAATACATCTATTGTTATTTTTGCTATTCTATGAGCAGAGAGGTTTATAGCCAGAGTAAGAATATTTCAAGGCTTTCAAAATCTATTTTTCATAAGCTTCATGGCCTTCAGAGAAAATTGCTATATGGGTACTGTTCATTTATGGAGCACACCAATATTGAAAACATTTCGGGAGCTTCAGGGTAAAACCTAAATTGTACATGAACAAAAAAACGTGAATGATAGCACTAAAGTCAGTTGCTGTTACCATGGACCAACTCTGAGTGGGCCATGGGTGATTAATGGAAAAAAAGGAAAATCTTGGTATACTCCAAAGAACCTGCAGTTGCATTTATTGTAAGAGCATATGAGCAAATATGGGCATTCATGGTTGGGATTTTTTAATTCCAGATATTCTAGAACATTGCTTCCAGTTATAGGATATTATAATGTAATTACTACAAAAGCAAATATTTCAATAATAGTCTGACAAACAATGATCAATAGGGACCGCAAAGAAAATCAAATTACGCTCATAAAGTCACAATAGAGTTTTCTCTAGGTGTGATAGGTTGTCCTGGGAATTCAACATGGTTAGGTTAATCTATGTCGGCTATAACAAATAATACAGGGTATTTAGCCACACTGCCCGAACCATACAAACGGTTTTACAGTGATGTGAGACGATCGAGATTTGTATAATGGCCACAATCTTGCTACCAAACATTAAAAAAATCTCATACCTCCAGAGTGTGATTGTCTTTTATTGTCTTTACTTAATGGCCTCTCATTTCAAACATGAATATTTCTTATTGGTATTTCTGAAAGTATACCAGATTTAGACAAAGTAAAATCTGTGTCTGTTCCCTGTGGATCCTGTTTAAGATGAGACACAGTGTACAGCATAAGTAAGTGAGGTGGAGTGTAGGTGTAGGTGGTGCATTCAAATGCCAACTGATACAGCCTCATTTGTAAAACACAGATGGCATTTAGCTGACAGCAGGGCAGTGGACGAGAATAGAGCTCTCTCTCGATCCCCAACCCCTTGTTTTCTACCTCCACCTCCTCGTACTCTTTGTCTTTCTTTTTCTGTCCGCACCAATTGCCTCCACCTTCATCCTCCCCTGCCTCCCCTTAACTCCTCTCCACCCTTCTACCGCTCCTGATCAGCCACACCGCAGGCAAGGGCACTGTCTTGTGCAAGACATGTGCCTGATAAATGAAGATCCAAACATCTTCTACAGAGGGGGCCCTGGAGCTCACGGGGGGCTAAATCACCACCATTGATTGTGCAGCTCCAACACACTGACAAAAGGCCATGATCACTCATCTTGTTAAAAGCGGATTATCGGCCTGTTCGTATCTTGTTACACCCATAAAGATTTTTCTTCCTTCCTTTTCTCTCCTATTTTAACACATTAGCTGTTCTTCTTTGGCCTAATTTGCTGAACGGATAATCCTCCACGCTAGGGTTTTGTCTCCAATGGAACTATGGATTTTAACGCTGTTTAGTATCTTCTACTGAAATGGCTGACTGTGTGGGGATGTGTTGATTCATTAAGTGGCTCCTCTGATTTCTGGATGAAATATAAGACTTGTCTAGTGGATGTGTTATTTTGCTCTTGGTCTGCTTTTTGTTCTAGCAGCAGTATTATCTATTCTGACCCTGGTTGTTGTCATACAAGAGCTTTGTTGGATCCATGATATACATTAATCAAACTGTCCAGACCCCATTGTTCTGTAGGGCTGCACATTTGCAGAGCTCATGTAGATCATCTTTTGAACATCTAAATGGCATCGGGGTGGATTTGACCTGCAACCATTAACATATTTATTGATAAATTACTCTTCAATTCACAAGGACAAAATTGGATCTGATGTTGCGCTGGTCATGGTGCAGAATAAACTCATTATCGTTATCATTTATAAAATAAATTAGACATGACGCTGTTCTATTCAGTCTCAGTAATAAAGAGCTGTGTCATCTGCATGGTGATTTACAACGGTGTCTATGAAAGGGATAAAGCGAATATGTCAATGTGTGTGCATATTGGGGAGTAGTATCTAGGACATATTACACAAAGGTAAATAATGACAAATTAACCAAATATCAAGTAAAACAGAAGCAGGGCGTTTATATATTTCGATTGTTTGATAAGTGTAAAATATTGCTCAGAATTACAACCAGTGAAAGTTAAAGACGCCGTATTATGCTAATTTCCTATTATGTGCCTCTCATGTGACATGTTAAAGGTCCCATGTCATGGCCATTTCAGGGGGGGGGAGGGGGCACTGTGTGGAAGAGAAACTCCCTCTGGAGGGAACTTTGGGATGTTTAGCTTTTGCAGACCAAAAAGTATACAGGGCCTCTTTAATGTTTGCTCTGACTTTATCTAAAAAAAAAGAATTGGGTTTGATATGAAACTTAAACATTAAGGCATATTTTACAGGCATATAATCTCACGCACATAATCTCACGCACACACACACACACATGCACACACACACACACACACACACACACACACACACACACACACACACACACACACACACACACACACACACACACACACACACACACACACACACACACACACACACACACACACACACACACACACACACACACACACACACACACACACACACACACACACACACACACACACACACACACACACACACACACACAGCAAAGGCTGAGCGTATATAATAATAATCCCTAAAAAAAGCACTCGAATAAAAAAAACCATAAAACATGTTTACCCATTCTGATAAGGTTTAATGTTTAATGTTGAAACACTGCACACACATCAACCATTGGTTATGGTTTTCTCTGGGAGGCAGTTTTGTCAAAGATCATACAGCACACGCCGAGCAGATGGAAAGGTTTGATTGTTTAGGAATGGAAGAATATGTGCATAGATCATTTCAAGTGAATATGCCATAGGTTTGAGGAGAATCCGAAAAAAAACAGCATGGAAGTAAAACATTGCCAATCCAGTATTGTTTCACCCTCCGGTCAACCTGCTGCAGGCTATTGTCGTGTAGTTCAGTCAAGTTCCAGAAGTGTGAATCACCACCAATATTTCAAATATTGTTTATCGAACAGGATTTGAACAGGAGAAATAAAAACATTCTCAGCACCAGAACAAGTGACTTCCAGACAACAAATCTAAATAAATCATGAGAAGCTAATTCATATGCAATTCACACAAGTGTTTTGGGGAGTACAATAGTAGTCTAATGGCAGATCAGTGGTAAATGCTTAACTCCCTGGCACAGAGCCCCCCTCCTTGAGCTCTTTGTCCAAGGGTAGCACTCAACACAGACAAATACTAAATGAGTAAATGGAGCCCCAGCATGTTTGAGTCACTGGTACACAAATCCATTGCGGTGGAGTGGAAGTGACTGCTTCATTTAATTACAACCAATGGAGGTTAATCCCTGCTTTCGAGAAGAAAAAAAAGCTGAGTGTACCTACTGCATGTTTGAAAATATGTGCCAGTAGAGAGGATATCCAGCCCACCTTTTAACCGCAAACCCTCATCCTGCTGCTTAATCCTAACAACATCCCGTTAGAGGCCTTAGGTGCTGTGTCAAAGCAACATCCCTTTCCACTGATTGCAATGAGAGCAAAAGCATTTTGTATTAACTTCTATGTTAAGAGTGTTGTCAGATTTTACTGAAATATTTCAAATTCGTTGTCATGACCCAGTTTGGGATTGAACTGCAATTTGCCTTGAATCGTATGCCTTGATTGTCTTATTCTCCAAAACTCATTGCCTTTGACAAGCCCTTAACTGGGCTATTGAATGTCACTTTAACATAAACGTTATTCATATCAATGACCCCCTGAGAGCAATTAAGAGTGTTTTTGAGACTATTATAATGGGATTTAGTAGTCTGAATGAATGCCATCCCCAAGTTTACAAATTACTGAGGAGTCCCAGCTATAATCGTCTCACGAGGGAGTTTTTGAGTTGTGTGCACATCAACAATAAGGTGTGTCAAACTGGAAGAGCTCAAAAGGATTGCATGATTGATGTTGTGTTTTCCCTGCAGTACCCTGGGAAATAAAGACCTCTATAGGGGAAACATTTAAATAAATGGCACTGAATCTTGGCTTATGGAGTCAACCAGCCTGGAGTGATGTGAGCCATAGTGACACCACTTAAATGGAGATTCGCAGATGCTGCTATGTTGTTAGATGTGATCTTGTGACAAGGTTGGTTTTCCACTTTTTGGCAGTTCAAGGGAACCCATTACATGTATGCAAATGTCTTGTAAAGTACTGAGTGTGGATTCAGTGCTGTGTCTCTTGCTGAAAATGTATTGCTAATGGGAATACAGATGTATCTCGTTGAGGGTGTTCGTTCCAGGGTCGATATTTTTGTCCTTATTTTTTGCATTCTTACAAGTGGCAATGGGATTTTGAAGGTATTCATTTTAAATGTAACTTCCACTCTTAATATAGATGTATTTGTATACCTATATATGAATGTAATTGGCTGTTAATATCAGCCTGTAGCAGCATAAGGACCCAAGTATGCACACAAACAGTAACAAATACTGTTAACAAAAATACAAAACCACAGAGCCACACACCCCTATTTAAAGGGGCCCTATTGTGCTCATGTTCAGGTTCATAGTTGTATTTTGTGCCTCTACTGTGACATGTTTACATGCTTTGTAATGGTGTAAAAAAAGGTCTTATATTTTCTCATAATTGTCTGTGCTGAAGCACCTCTTTTCACCCTCTGTCTGAAACCAGAGCCCAAGTCTGCTCTGATTGGATAGTTGGCCGGCTCTGCGGTGATTGGTCAGCGCCCCTTAGTGTGGGGAGATAAACTCCTTCTGGAGGGAACTTTGGGATATTAGCCTTTGCAGACCATTTACATGCAAAGAAAACCGAAATATCACCACAGGAAAGGAACAAACCCTATAAAGCATCATCGGGCCTCTTTAAATAAAGTGAGATCTACTTTACATTCACAAATGTGTTTGTACGTTAAACATTAGGTGACAAAATGTGTGTGTTTCATGATGTCTGACAGAGATGGCATTGGTATAGAAACAGTGGATTATTGCAGACATAGCTATTAGGGAAAGACGTGTTGATAACTCCAGCGGGGAACCACTGTGCAGAGCGGAGCGGAGGTTGTCTGATTTATCAAGAAGACCATATGTAAGGCAGATTAAAGTACCAAACCACCAGATTAAAAGACTGCTCTCCCAGCTATAGCCAAGGTCTAATTAAGAAAATGTGATGGCTTCTCTTTTTAAAGGAAGAGAGTATATTTTTCAACCCCCCCGACTTTCCATCAGATCTGCACGACACAAAGATAAATGGTTTCAGGGAAGATGTGTGAGAACAGGAACCAAGGATGTTAGCAATAGGGGGGCCTTAAAGTCGTTAAATTAATTGAAGCCCCCCCCACCTCCCTACAGTGCCATGGTCTATAAGGATTACCTAAAACGGTTTCCTTGAGGGAGTGACATAAGCAGGGCTGCAGTGTGTTTGCTGCTTTTACTAAGCCCATAAAGTTTTCACAGTGGTTGTCAGTGTTGAACACTCACAGGGGTTTTGAAAATCAGTTCCTGTTGTACTTAAACACGGTGAGACATATTGAATATGGCTCACAAACTTGAGTGCATTAAGCTGCTGTGTCATTTAGAGGGTTGATCAAAGCTGCAACACAGTCCTCTGTGCCTGTGCATGAGCGCTGAACCTGAGCCAAGTGTTGAAAATCACAATTGAAATGCGCAAAACCACTTGAATGTAATGAATTGCTGAAATAAAGGGAGACAATGCATCCTGAATGTTAATTGCACACATCAAGGAAATAGCAGAAGAAAGAAGGTGAAAAACAAAAGGTCTTACGAACTATGGCGGCTGCCCATGTGCAATTTAAGTAATGGAAGCGTTACAATTTAATTGATAGGGATCTGTTTTCATGCATCCATAATGGGATCATCTGCAGTTGGTTGACATACGTCACTTTGATGTCAGTATCGCTGTTCTGATTCATATCTTTCCAAAGACAGTATCTCCCATCTATCTAAGCTGCTTTGAAGTGGCACCTCCTGCCCTGCCTCCTCGTTGATACCATCAGACTGAGCTCCTGCTGTTTTCTTTTTTTACCAGCTGTCATGTTCCCTTCGACCCTATTTTCTATGACTGCCGAGACCACCACTTATAACATGCCTGAGAGTAAATGCAGCATGTAACAGGTCAGTGGGAACAACATGGGATACACATGATGGCAGATGACATGACGATTACAACAATGGGAAGTATTTCATAAGAGAATATTTGTACTGGTGGTGCGCGAGCAGTGTGTTGTGGATGAATGCGCAAAAGGAGCATTTCCTTTGAATGTGCTCGTGCTTTCAGTGAACAGTTGACGTCACTCATGTGACAACGTGGATAGTGCAATAGAAGACAGGATCATCCAATGTCTGTTCCATCCCTGACTCCAACTTGACAAATGAGTGGTGAAATGTAAGAAGTGCGTATGCAGGATCTAGCCCCTTGTCACAGCCTCATTCTCATGCATGCGGGGAGGATGGTTTTCTGAAAAGTTGTGGAAGTCTTTCTACGTTTATTGTTTAACTGTTCTGTGTGGTCGCTTATTGCGTGCACAAACCTCTTCATCATGTCTACAGTTTTTGCGAGTTTTTAAATACTGGCATTGCACCATTATTATTCTTTTTTTGTTTTTTTTGTTAGTGGAATTATTACTGTGAGCTGTGCCATTTAAATAAGTGTGAACTTTACTCTATCTTTGCTCTTGTGAAGTGTGAACTTACACAACCCTGTTTACAGGCATTATTATAAGGATGGGCAAAACTAAATATGAATGGTGCAACTATTTCTGGCCAAACGTATTAAATATTAAACTGATATGCATTGTATTTACCTTTACTCCTGAAAAATCCCTGGTATTAATGCAGCCCTACTTACTTACTGTATAGCACCAAGCCATCATAATTGTTATTAATAACTACTGAGCATTTCCTGCCATAACATGTCAAAATGTGTGCAGTGAAAAATATCTTGGAGGTGGACTGAAAGTACATTTAATTGAAAAGTGCTTACACTAGAGTTAGGGATCAAAGTTGGTCAATTTGCCGGGCAGCTTGAAAAACATTTCTGAGTATGAGTAGCCTGCCCTCTTGTCCACAGGCTGACTCGCAACATATACAGCAACAGCAGCCCTCTCTGAGACACACTGTGCTGTAAAATGGTTTTGGGGAACTGTTAGGTAAGGTAAGTTAAGGTATGATACGAAAAAATTAGGTTATATTTCTGTGGGGCTTAAAGAAAGCAATATTTTCTCAGTTGGAAGTATCAATAAAGAACTGATATCATGACACTCATGAATGTGAATTATTCACTTTCATTTCAAATTTCTTTCATTTTATGTTTATTTTTATTTTTGTTTAACTTGATTTAGTTTGTTGACTTTAGTAATATAGTAAAGAGAACATTACCCACAAGATCATTGTAGATAATTGTCCCCTTAGACTCATAATTCATCCAACATAATGGTTAATGTTGGTCAACAAACATGGCCTCAAAGACATCTATCACTAAATTCAATCCTGTCATTCCCAGAATAAGGAAAGTGAACATACATAAACTAGTTGTGCTAGAGAACACAATGGAAAAGTTGGTTTTGATATCCAACTGCATAAGACTTACATTTGATTTAATACCCTGGCTTTTAAAGCAAGAAGAAATTGTGAAAGTGTGACACTAGAAAGCAAACTTTGCTCTGTGATAATGCTGCAACGACACCAAAGCCTTACATTTATGCTACAGTACAGTCGAAAGAAACCTTTTTTTCCAACAAACTCCATTATGTATCCACTTTCAAGTTTTTGACATGACATTACTTAATGTTTGGTTACCAGAAAAATACAAAAAAAACACCACCATATAAATAATAGACCTAAAATTCAAGTAACATTGCCAAAAACTGTATTTAATCAGGGCTGACATGGTCTACAGCAGATTGTTTCCTTTTAAACAACCTGAAGGGCAAACGAGGTGTCTGTTTGTGTAGCGTTTCTTGTCTGGCAGGAAGTGTTGTGTAACACCGACACAAGCGGGTGGTGGTGCCAAGCCGCGAGCACATGGGGATTAGGAGAAACTCACCCTACAGAGATCTGGGTTAATTAAAACTGTTTTGGTACCTACGCAGCAAGATGTGAAGAGATGCGGGCTCCATCTGTTTAAGAAAAGATAAAGCTGCAGTCCACAGTCAATGACTCGGCTCAATGCATCGACGTACAGTAAATACAGGCTGGATTGTACTGTGTTGGCAGCAGTTTACCATCATGCAGCTAGGCATTGCTCCTGTACTCAGCATGAGATTATGTGGGTTTGTGGGGAGGGAGGTTTTCCTTATCCAAAATGAAGGTCTTTTAAAGTGCGTAAAGCCCTTTGAGGGACATTTGTGGTGTTGGGCTATATAAACAAAACTGAATTGACATTAAGAACGGATGTTTCATTTTCTTTTATATTGCAAATGTCGCTCACATGGTGTAGAATAAGCAGCAGTGGTATTTTGGTTCTTTAAAGGATTCTACTTCCGGTGAAATTACAAACGACATAATCCTTTAACCAAATTAAATAAAGGCAGAATGTTCTGACTAATTACATACTTTTTACAATAAAATCATAATTACTGATACATTAGTTGAAATAGCATTTTAACCCTTTAACATACCGCTCATGGGATATATTTTAATGTATTATCCATCAATCTATCTATTTACATTTATAGATATACAGGCACAATTGTCATCGTTTTGGGGAATTATGGTGACTTTCAAAAATAATGCATATCAAACAAATAATCCTGTAAAAAAACGGAAATATTTACACAAGAACTTTGTATAATATTCTTTATTACTTTTCACCAATGCAGATTGAAAGTTATACAATGTGAGAAAAACATTTGTTTATACTTTTGAAGAAAAGTTAAAAAGTGAAGTATTATTATGGAAGATATTGGGAATGAAATGCGGTTGAGCTTTTATTGGATAAAGACTAGGTTTATATATCTAAATCCGTCTGTTTTGCAACCGTCTGGAATAGAAATATGATAGATCTTGTCATCTTTCATGGATGCATTTCAATTCGAAAAGCAGGCTCAGGCATATATCTGCTGGATCTCTGTCACCCATAAACACTTTCCCACCTTGCATCATTCTCCCTCTGTCCTTCAGGTTAGCTTGTTTTCCCACTCCTTCACAAACACCCTCCTTGCGGTCTGTCTCCCTGCTCAGCACTCAGTGTTCTCTCACGTTCTCTCTGTCTGTCTCTTTCTGATTCTCTCTCTGATCTCTATCCTCCTGAGCATGTCCTGGAGGCAAATCGGCTGCAGTCAGCCAGGCAGCTGTGTGTTGTTGGTATTGTGCCACCGCAGAGATACTTTGGCAAACCTGCTATCTATTTGTTTAGAGGAATTAAAGGATGCACTCTCTCCAGGGACCTCTGGCCTCCGAGTCACCAGAAGGGAACCATATCGGAGATTGCACTTGGTAAACACACACGCAACTCGAAGTATAAAGGGAACTGGACTAACATGGAGGAAGAAACTGATAATCCATCGCCAATCTTTGGGAAAATTGTCCCATATACCATCAATTCCCTACCACTGACCACTGCCCTGTGTCACAGGACATGGGTGGGGGTTACAGATTACAGACTTTTGAGGTATTCTCTCGGGTGCCATTACACTTACTACTTCACTGCTTTCATTTCTCCCTCTCTGTGCTCATGGGGGACCACAGGAAAAGATTCAATATCCATTCTGCCACGCAGTGTGCACTGCACGTTAACAATCCATTTTCTATTTTCTACAAATGCTTTTAGTTACGGTGCAGTAGGGAAATTGGTTTCCCTTCCAGAAGAAACATTTACTGTATATGCATATGTGTGACATGGCGCGACTTAAATATGATTTGTGCAAACTTAAGTGGGTGAAAAAAGCAGTTCTGTACCATGACTGTAGCTAAATGAGAAGTAGAAAGTGGCAATCGGATGCCTGATATGCTTTGATGAGGCTATTGGGTTGGAAATTGCCTCGCTGCACTTCCCAGCTTAACTTTTATATGAGCCTTTTGAAACTGTTTGTTTGTTATTTTCTATGTATGTACTATAGCTTTCTGCATCTGTGATGGTGAGTGCTTGCTCAGTGGGTGGGAAGTACCTAATTTTCCTCTGTCCATTCACCTTGACAATCACAGTCAATGGACTCGGCATACAGGCATGTTATTTGCTGCTCCCACGCTGTGAGCCGTGTATGCAGAGCCCGCTCAGCTGCTGGTGGGCAACAAGCTGAGAGTAGAGAGGCTGATATCTGCTCGCCTGCCAGTAACTCCTCTGGGAATTGCATCACTTAGAGGCTAGGGAAGGTGAGATTTATTCTGACAAAAGACTAACATAAACAATAGCTGTATTTTCTGGAGTCAAGTAATAAGCCATTAGTTGAGAGTTTTTCCTCAATCGCCCTCTAATTAGTGCTTATTTATTGCAAGTAAGGAAGTTGTTGTACATGAGTTTTGGTCTTAATATGCTCTGCTCAATATGGGCCTAATAAGGCAGTGGATGCAATAAAAGTAATTATCCCATAATAACGCTACAAATATGATCTATCCTTATGTAACAAGACATGAAACTATAAGTGTTAATTGTGTCTAAATAACTCAAAATTAGGTATTTATATCTAAGAATATGTTTTGGGGTATTGACAGTTCAGCAACCAATAGCAAAGTAATATTGACCTGTATGTTTCATATTTGCAGCTTTATATTTTTGTGAAATTTGTACTGAAGGTTAGACAGGAAACCGGGTACAGGATGTAGGAAAAAGTGAACGGAATAGCATGGCAGTAGACTGCTACTATCTTCCCTGTGCAACCTGAAGAGTAAAAGGGTCAAGTCCGTCAGAAAGCAATGACTGTATACGTGTAAGTGTAAGCCTTCCACTTAGACTGTAAGGATTAATAACATGTATTGTGTTTATGTGATGAAATTTGGAGATGTTTAAAGGGCTGTCAGTCGATTCAAATATTTAATCGCAATTAATCGCATGATGTCCATAGTTAATCGCGATTAATCGCAAATTAATCGCACATATTTTATCTGTTCTAAATGTACCTTAGAGGAATATTTTTCAAGTTTTTAATACTCTTATCAACATATGAGTGGACAAATATGCTTTATGCAAATGTTTGTTTATTATCATTGGAACAATGACAAATATTCTCCTGAATATTCTCAACACAACAACCTCTGAACAATGACAAATATTCTCCTGGATATTTTCAATACAACAACCTGGAACCTCTCTCTCTCTCTTACACTCTCTCCCAACCCTGTCTACTTCTTTGCACTGAGCCAGTTGCTCAAACAGACAAGCCTGTTTACAGTTGTTGGTGAAATGCCGCTCCTCTGTCTTCATAACAGTCAAAGCATGAGACTGAAGTTCCCACCTAGGGTCAAAATAATGCGCTGTGATGTGCAGCCAACACGTTGGATGCGATCCGAATGATCTCACACAGTCCCTCGTCCTCCACAATGTTAAATGTCCTGCAAGCTGTAGCCACCGCCACCCATTTAGCTTTCGCTGTTCAAAGCTTGCTGTTCGTAGATGCCGTGTCCACGCGTCTCCCCGGCAAACTTTAAAGCGTGGTCTGCAGCAAGCAAGCGGCAGGAGCGGGGCTGTCAGCTGTGTGCTTGGCTTGCTGTTTAAAACACCTTTTTTTTGTATCAATATCTCTCTAGAATCTCCCACCATCCAACTAAAAACAACAACAACAACAACAACGTCAAGCATTGGGGTTTGAAACTACGGGGCGGCCGAGGACAAATACCAACCCGGTCTCACGGCATTTCGTGTTATAGTCACGACATTTAATCTATTGATTCGTGTTCACCAACACGATTTTCCGCTTTTTTTCGTGTCACACAGAACAATTTTAAAAGTAATGTATTTCTATTGGTAGGCTAGTATGTTTTGTGCCTGCAGCACGTCTTTTTGTCCGTTCGGGTTTTGGAACACCGGAAGCTGTGGGGCTAATAAAAACATGTTCTTAATCAATATCAAGCCACGATTATTGTTTTTATTTTAAATCGTATAATGTCAGACATTTTTTGTCGTCTGTGAGGAAAAGAAATGGGGCTCAGAGCCTCAAGATACTGAAATCTGTATTTTTTTAAATGTTTTTTTCCTTCTAATTTGAAATTATTTTCTAAATAACACACTGTTATTTACTCACCAATAACACACAATTATCCTTGTTTTTATTTATTTGTTTAATTCCATAATCTCGGGCTTTTTTGGCGTCCGTCAGGAACTGAATTTCAAAATAAAAATAACCGGAAACAGACGTAGATACCCAGCCACTGAACTGATTACCCGAGATCCTCAGCCATGGTTTAAGCTCGCTGATTGGATGTTTTAGCCGCAATGCATGTAGGGATATGGTGTTAATGCCATATCAAATCCGAAAAACATTTCTGAGTTTAGAATGGCCGAAGACACTACACTACCCATAATCCCCAGCTATCGTTTAGGACTACTGTCCCCATGATTAATCTTCAAGCTCTGGGATTGGATGTTGGAGTGGCAGTGTGCCAAGGTTACGCTGAGCGTCAAACAGCTGTTTGAAATGGAACGAAACCACGCCAGACTATCCAAAACTGGAATCGAACGCCCCCCCAGAACTATCCTGGCTATTGTGTTTCGCAAAATGTTCTATGGGGAGTCTCTACTGAACATTTTCGTTTGTCACACAATTAGAAGTTGCCAGTATTAAACACATTGGTATTATCAAATGTAAAACATATAATTAATAAATGAGTGAAAATCGCTTTTACACTACACTACCCAGAATCCCCAGCTATCATTTGGGACTACACCATGTGCTTAGCTTGACAAACCCTGTGATCAGTCCTCAAGCTCTGGGATTGGATGTTGGAGTGGCAGCGTCACAAAACACTTTGACGGCACACTATTCAAAACAGGAATCGAATGTGTCCTAAACAAACCATGCAATATATTAGACTTTGTCAGGCTTAATATTTATCTGTAGATAGATACCCCCAAAGCTTTTTTCTTATTTAAAAGAAGACCTTAACCTAAAGTATTCTTTAATATTTAAATAAAGCCTTATTAGTTAGCACATCCTCCTATCAGGCAATAAACTGTTTTATTCTAGATATCATTTACAGTATCTTCTTGATATTTTCTATTCTATATTTATATCACTGACCTTCTACTTTCCCACTATTTTTTATGTACTCTTAATACTTAAAAGTTTTCATCAAATATAACACATTCAAAAGTGCTTTACATAAATGAAAGATATTAAGAAAATGGCATTTTAAAACAGTCATTAAAAAGCAACACAATCTTCCTGCATTGCAATTACTCTAAACGTGTAATAACGTGCTTTAACCAGTAGGAGGTGCGGGTTAAAAAGCTGTCAAGTTTACAGTGTTAACAAAATAAAATATACTGGTTTTTCCGGTTTAGTTTACGACGGATATATTTTGTTATTGTTTTGATATTTGTAACACAAAAGCGATGGAAAAAACCCACAGCAACACATAAAAGGTGCTGTTAACATGCAGTGTTCTAGTAGTTAATAAAAAACAATAATATCAAAACAAATTATTACTACTAACTTTATTGTGAAATTAAAACAGAACGGTAAAAGAATAGTCTCTGGTCTATTCTGATGCCTGATCTCTGTAGATAAATAAAGAACTACGACAGATGTGTAATATGTAATGCAGCCAAACCATTTATTACAATGCATTAATGTGATGACTTTCAAAGAGTAAAGCAAACACTGCTGAATAAAGTATGATTTGCTCTTTTACGAAACATTTTTTTTTCATATGGAGTTGTAGGTCAACCAATCACAGAGCTTGAGGACTGATCACGGGGTTTGTCCATAGACCGTATATAAAGGGTTTGTCAAGCTAAGGACATGGTGTAGTCCCAAACGATAGCTGAGGATTCTGGGTACTGTAGTGTCTTCTGCCATCCAAAAACTCCGAAAAAATATTTATTACTCCGAATCGAAGTGGAAAACTACAAAAGTATTGTACACAATTCAAACCAATCGATGTTGTGTAATTAACAAGGATTATTAGTTTGTTTTTAGTTGATGAGTAGTGCAGATATCACTGTAAAATCAATCGACAGTAAGGAGAATACTTACTTCCGGGTGTAAACATTTCCATTATCCAATGGGAATGGACGCTCGTAATACAATAAAGGGGACATGATCATTATCTTTTAAATAACATTAACTAAAGGGAACAATTTATTTGACACAGCTGAAGCTCTGGCCTTCCTTCAAAACTAACTAATTTAATAAAAATCACAGTTGCATTACACACATTGCACTGTTTTTTGAGAACAAAAATGTGTAACTAATGTAATTTTTACATTCTGACGAAAAATAAAAATTATTATGAATACAAATAAAATAAAAGAAGCCTCCCGTGAGTTACTACAAACTATAAAGTAGATTTTAAAAACGTTTTATAGAATAAAAGCTCACTGCGGGACGTTGTAGAAATGCGTGTGTGCACCAAGACCAGCGCCATATAGAGAGATATATGATATGATGATGAGATATCCTATCTATATGGCGCTGACCACGACAAAGGAGCCTCATTCACTTTACATAGGGGTTGTTTGCGTGGTGCCAACACATAAATGTAACAACGATCGTGACTCCACCACGCAATGTGGTGTTAAGGAGTCGTGGTGGAGTCACGCATTCTGGTGAGATCAGGTTGGGAAAAAAGGGGAAAATCGTGTTGGTGAACACGAATCAATAGCTTAAATGTCGTGACTACAACACGAAATGCCGTGAGACCGGGTTGCAAATACACATGCGTCAATCGCACGTTAAAATAATTAGTGGCGTTAACTCATGTAACTCATGTACAACAATTTCCTTACTTGCAATAAATAAGCACTAATTCGAGGGTTATTGAGGAAAAACTCTAAACTAATGGCTTTTTACTTGTAGAATATGGTCATGTAGAATAAGGCATTAATAAGTGTTTTATAATGACTACTAAAGAGATATACTGCTAATATGCATGTTAATTAACAAGTAGTTGATGGTTAATTTGTGTACCTTAATATAAAGTGTTACCAAAGTTGCATACATGCAGTGCAGAGGGCAAAAGAAAACATCAGCTCCAACTAATTAGCTGCTATCTTGTTCATTCCGGAAACTACACACACTCATTATGTGATCCTGTACCTTGCAAAAAACTTGAGGCAGCAGTGAAGTTGGCTAATGCTAAACTTTGTTTTCCCAGAGTGCACGTGAAGTAATTATGTTGTATATTTGTGGAAAAGAAACCACCATCTATATCTATACAGCTAGATAGAAAGGGTTGGACGGAGTGCTCGGCACTGACTAATCATTATTGATGGAGATTCACTTTCACTTAGCAACCGGATGGCTGGCTGACTGCTGATGCTCGGAAAAAGAGGACTGCATGTGGAACCCTATTGGCTGCTTTTCACGGCCTATTGAGTCAATCAAGGTGACTGTGTGGATAGCGTGCCGTCGGGGTGCCACCGACATGCTTGTGGAGTCTCTGGTAAAATGTGGCCTGGTTCCACTGCACTCCTATTCCCCCCTACTTCAAAGTGATGGGTTTTAGAAAAGTGTTCAGATTAAACTCTCTGTCATATCAGCATTACACCACTCCAGGTTGAACTGATTGACTGTCACAGCATGGCTACATATATAGTTTTTAAAAAAAAAAAAGCCTTTCTATTGAACAGAAAAACCTTACTTGGAAGTATTTACAGTGATGTATGCTCCGGCTTGTGTTGTTATTTTCACGCTTCACAGGATTCCAGCATGCTGCAAATTCATGAATATTCATGAATCATTCTATATATTATCTATATTAACCCCGTTAGCTGCATATACAGTGCTCTAAAAATCCCCCATCTTCTTCTATCATGCTCACACACAACTGTGCATTCCCTTATTGTTTGTGCACAATTAGTCTCATGCGTAATCTCTATATTTGCATTCGCTCCCCAACTTTCTGTTCACCTGTTGTGTGCCTGATGAGCATGTGTGCGTGCTTTGACGCCCTCAGCATGGAGTTGTGCGTGTGTGTTCAGGCCTGTGTCCTCACTGCGCACCAGAGCATGAAAACATGTAAGGGATGTAGTCACGCTTCATTCAGAGGAACATCCCCGCTGCGAGTCGTCCATACAGGTGAGAAGCCGAGCTGTGGCAAGCGCGGATAACTGTAAGATGAAAATAATGTACCGGCTCTCTGCACGCGAAGTAGAGAACCGCTTCCTGCGTGTTGCACACAATTACAATCTTTCCAGACAATATAACATTCAACCCAGAGTCAGCATGTTTAATGTGTGTGAGAGAGAGAGACATGCCCTCCATGTTGGCGTTCTTTATTTAAACATTCAGTGGCTGGTCCATGACTCTGAAGGTCATTGAACTATATAAAACCCTCCTGCTACTTTATGGCCTGGCAGCAAATGCATATTATCATTCATCAGTTTTTAAAGGTTACCATCATAATGAGAAAGGTCAGTCTAAGGAAGTTTTATCATCATATTTAAAGGAATAGCAAGTCACTTTGAAAGCAACAGTAGTTTTTTCTAAGATTAGTATGCCCCTAATCTGTAAAATCCACTTCCCTTTTGTTTGCTTGCCAGCCTTATTTGTCTTTTGCTGTTAATGTTTCATTCCCTTGTTATTGTTTTGTTGCTGTATTTAATCCTGTATGTGTTTAACTTTGGAAAATCTCTGCATGAAGGTGCATTTACCTTAATATAATTACACATTCTTGTATAATAAGAGGTGTTGACTATTGTTTCGTGATCATACTGATATCCATTTTATTCCTATCATACCATCATATATTTTGTGAGAAATCTAACTTCCTTGACAAATACTGAGTGACTTTGTCAAACCAAAACCGTCTTTGCCGTCTGTTATTTGTTTATTCATTCCTTGACTGACCAGGTAAACAACCAGGCAACCATAGCTGTCACACAAGACTGTGGAAAGGAGTATTCTCCCTTGAGACAAGGGATTGCATTAACACAGAACACTAGGATGTTTAAAGTGTTATTCCTTCCCAAATCTGTTGAGTAAAGATAGATCCGTGCTGTGAAGCCTTAAAATGATTGTGTTAGAAGTTGTATAGTCACCGCAAAGAACAGTGCGGTCGTCATGAATTATGCCATTTCATGATTTTACAATTGTTTCATGTTTTCACATCAGGGAAAAGATCATCTACAGAAACCATTACTGCTGTATAATTACGGATGGATTACTGAGAGGGCATACCAGGCACAGGGGCCCTGCATTGCCATGTACCCCTCTGGCCTTTACCTACAAAATGTCACTCAAACAGGAAAGTATCAACCAGTGAAAACTGTAAAAAGACTACAAAGAGAAAGAAATCTGCTACAATGAGATGAGAATGGCCATAAACAGAAACAAAAAAAGACATTAATTAAGTTAAAAGAGGCACACAATAACAAAGAGAGGCAAAACCACCACAGAGCCACAAATGACAAGAGACAATTAATGTGTCTTGCTCCTATTTAGGAGAAGTAGTGGGGCCTTTTGCATGTCTTTGCCAAGGCCCGTCTTATAAATCGCCCAAATGTTTAATTCACATCCCTCATGTCCGTCCATGTGATAAGTAGACAGTTATATTTTTTCTGTATTTGGGCATAAAACCAAACTTCTGGCAGGTCAAGGAGGGCAGCCGTGATTATGTTGTAGGTTGGTTCTGAGATGTCTCCTTGAAACACTCTCCCTGCAAGGCCATGTCACCCCCGTGCTGTGAGGGGACCCCTGCATTTCACACATTCAAGCATCTTTAATTAGCGACAGCTGGTCAACGAGCATTTCCCACAATGCTGCAGTACTTCAACCCCGCCCAGAACCATCACAACCTGCAACCACTGCCTCTCACAGGTACTGACCATCTCAATTTACCTTTCCACTCCTGGCGGGCTGGCTCTTTTCAGTTTGTTGCCAAATTAAGGTCCTGGGAATTACTCTGACCCATCAGCTTAATTGGCTAGATGTGGATCCTCGGCTCTTGTTGGTTTTCTCCAGAGGAGGAGGGGTATGTGGAGGAAGGTAGCGCATATGTGCGCAGTGACATTAATGATAGGCTGCAAAGAGAGACTATTTAAACCAAAACAAACACAACTATGAGTGTAAAGACACAGACAAAGATTATCGTATTATACATAGAAGTATGGATTTAATTTTTCCTTACACACCCACACACACTGCACTAACCGGAGAAAGTGTTAAGGCTACCAGGTAAAGCAATTGGCACCTGCACTCGGACCATATTAAGGGTAAACAGACCCATTGTGTATTGTAGTTGCTTTTGTGAATCATCGTAATTGCTAAGCTAAGTGGGTTGCAAAATATAATGAATTGGCTCAACAATTGAAAAAGTATGATTTATGCATGTTTCTTTAGATTAGTCAGTCTCGCCGACACTGAATAAGGTCCAGAGGGGAGGAGAATGAGCAGAGGTTAAATTGCAATAACCTCTGTCTGCTTGGGAACTAGAGGGAAGAATTTGGCAGCCTGAAAAAATATAAACGCCATTAATCATCACACTGCTCATCACACACATTGGGAAACACATTATGTACAGTGGTAAATGCTCATGCAAACACTAACTGTCCATGTCCCTAACAACATGCTTAAACCTGCTAAGCCCCAAGCCTGTTTTTCGGGTCTCAGGCTCGAAATTTGACCTTCCCTCAACAAATGACAATAACTTTACTTCTAAAAGGGGTAAATTAATAATCTTTTTTCTCAAAGTATTGATAAACCTGTGAGTTGGATGAAGAAAAGTAAGAATCAATATAGATGTTTTTTATTTTAAAGAAAATTCAGATTGAACATAGTAAAAAACTGTAAATTATGTTTTACTTATATTGAAAACCACCCTTGAATGATGGGATGGTAGACTAAAAGCTTTAGCAATCCAAAGTACAACATATAATAAGTACCCTGTATCAAGATTGATGCAAAACAAGTGACATTTTACCTTTTCAGAGAGGTTTAGCAAAAAAACTCCAACTCTGGGGTCATTTGGGTGGACATGGGCGTATTTGCCGTTTCTCTGGAACCCATTGGTCAATATTGATGATTGACATCTCTTTTGAACAGTTAGAGCCAATAGAATCGAAGGGAAATTACACACACATTAACATTGAGAAGTCAAAGGAGCTATGCGCACGCAGTTTGCCCAAAGCGAAACCTATTTTACGCTCTGAAATCTAAAAATTTAAAACTAGGTTTATTGCTGATGGATTATCAGAAATAATTTCAAAGTGACACACACACATTGGATTAACCTCTGGATTAACCTTCAGCAGCGTTTTTATCATTGTAATGCCATTGAAGACAACTTTTGATCAGACTTGCCGTGTTGGCTACCTAATGCCACGTATCTGTTTTTGTTTCTCATGTCGAGTTTTGAGCATGGAGTGATGATACAGATACCTATCGAATCTGTGTAATCTCACGATGCTAATCGATGGGTTGGACTTGCATTTACAATAAGTAAAGGTTTTATACCTTGAGTTCTGTGCTAAGGGCGTTAGCATTTTTTCGCTCAGGGCTAATTCAGAGGCTCAGCGCCAGTCTTGTGTTTTTTTTTGCTAAAAATGGTTCATATCATCAGTTAGCTGAGTTTCTTCCCGTTACATGGATATGAAACATTCATAGTTTATAACATCTTAAGAACCCCTCAGACACTGTTGCTTGCAAATGTTGTGGTTTTGGCCCATTCGGCGGGTCCGTGGGGCTCAACAGGTTAAAAAACATAAATTAGATCTAACCGACAAAAAACAGCATTCAGACGTTAGCTGATCAGATACAGGTGCTTAGCCAAACTAACACAATAATAATGGCAAATGTACGGAAGAGTATTAGAGTTGGGCATTAGGAAGAAAATAGAAGGATTTTTCTAAATCATTTGACATTCCGGGAGTAAAACAATGGAAATGTAATTATTTGCACATATGGTACTATTTAGATTTATTTTCAGAAGTTCAGCTTTAATCTTGAATTTTTCTCTGAAAATGTCTACTTTATGATCAAAATGTAAACTTAATTCTCAATAAGATTCTCTTCAGATTTTTTTTTATGCTTGCCACCAATACTGAGAGTTTTATACAATTCAAAGCTGTCCTCAATATTTCAACTTAATTTGTTAATATTTCATCCTAATTGTCAACAAATCCACTTTTTCCAACATTCCACATTTATTTTTGATACAATGGCTTAAAAACACTTTATTTTTAACATTGAGATTTTATAATTAAAAAAGCAAGAAAATCTTAAGGTCCTTACCAGGGGCGGATCTAGACAAATATTCATGGGGTGGCAAGAGGGTGGCAGGAGAATTTCAGGGGTGGCATCCCCTGACAGAAGTATATGCTGATTTAATCGCAGTCATATCAATTACTGTAATGTTAACTTGGAAAGCCACAATATTTATTTTAACTGAATAACATTTGGTGACATTATTGTGGCACATCAGTAAAGCCTTAAATATAAATACTGTATATAAGGTGGCAGAATTAATTTAACCCTCTATGGTATGATGTTGCCTCCAGGCAACATACCCATTTTTTGCCTTTTGCATTCACACAATACATCTCAAATTATGATGCAATACTTTAAAAACGAGGCAGGACCATAGGGAACCAATAGTAGTGTTTGAATTTGTCCCATGACTCTCTGGCGGCCAATTTGAAGACCCTGTTTGCTGCCTTTCCCACAAGGATCAGCTCAGCCATTTCTCTCCAAGAAATGTGTCTAAAAACGTAATTTCCTGCGCATTTCTTGTCTGGAAAATTTTTTATTCACAATAATAGGTGAGTAAACCTTAATTTCTAATAGTTTAATATACTTAATTAGCTAATTAGGTAATGGAAACTTGTTAAAATGCAAATGTTGCCTGGAGGCAACATTGTAACATTATGGTCAATTGTAAATGTTGGTGTTTAGGTATAAACTGTTCAAAAGCATACCATTCATCATAGATCTCTACAATTTAACCAAGATACATTTGATGTTAAAGCCAACCCAACGATCTGTGCAAAGATGGGATAAGAAAAAGAAAGAAACATTGCAGGTTACCTGCCCAAGTGTCGTGCATGCATACAATAAAAGTATTGGAGGAGTGGATCTTCTAGACTCGCTGATTGCTCTCTACAGAACAAAGATCAGGTCAAGGAAGTGGCATCAAAAGATCGTGTTACACATGATGGATTTCACTCTAGTGAATGCGTGGCTCTTGTACCCCAGGGACTGCAAGGACTGTGGCATCCCCAAGAAAGAAGTGTACAGCCTGCTTAAATTCAAAGCTGAAGTTGCAAGTTGCCTTTGCAACGAGAGGAAAGTTTTGAAGAAGAGGGGGAGACCATCTCATAATGTTGACAGAGACCTGGCTGAGAAGAAGCACAGAGGTTCTTCCTCATCAGTGCCATCAACACATGTGCATCATGACCACACTGACCATTGGCCTGTGTGGGCGGAGAAAAAGGGCCATTGCAAATACCCTGGCTGTAAGGGTGAAAGTGCAGTGATCAAAGTGTGTCACGTACCTGTGCTTAACTGCTGACAATAACTGCTTCATGAACTTCCACAATAGTGAGTCTATTTTGTCAAATGGCTCAATAAAGTTTGATGAAAGATGCCTAGGCTCTTTGCGTATTTATTCCTAAAGGTTGTTTCACAATGGTACAATGTTGCCTGCAGGCAACATTCAGACATGTAATCTTGTTAAAATATAAAAAACGATTTTCACATTTTAATTGGCATGCAATTTAACCTGTTGAGGCTATTTAGTATTTTCCATGTGTTTTTAAATACATTTTGTTCAAATTTGAAACAATAACTCTTTTTTCATAACTTACCATTATGGTACAGTGTTGCCTCAAGGCAAAACACCCCAAAAAGTACCCCCAAATAATTATTTATTTGAAAAGTCTTTAGATTATGTTTATTTGGTCTATTATATGACAAAAAAACACTCCAAACATTTTTTTCCCAAATGGCATCATAGTCCGTACCATAGAGGGTTTTAATGAATTTTAACTGACAAATAACGGAATGAGTTTGTCTCACTCTTAGACCAGCAGGGTACCAAATCTATGCAGACTGCTGCAATAAGTGTATTAATTAACTGTCTCGTCGATGTTTGTCTAAATTAATATGATATTAGCTGTCAATCAATGTTATGATTCACATATTCAGTGTTATTATTAAAAAAACTATATTTTTTGGAGGAGTTAATGATGAATGTTCCACAAGATGCTTGCTCACCCTCCTTCAAATTTGAAAGACAAGTAATTACTATCATATATCAAAATAATCAAAAGAACAGTTCAGCGCCGCACAACTTCATTGCAAACAGTTACAACCTTGACTTTAGATCAGAAAGAACAAACATTAAAGAAATGACTAACTGCATCAGTTAGGGTTAAAAAACGTGTATTCAGCTCAAACATAAACATTGCTGCAGTAAGTTATTTTCCAGTGGAAAGTCCTTACCTACTGGCCTAGTTAAATCAAAGTGGTTACTTTTTTTGGCTGGGAAGTGAAGTTTTACACACCGTCTTATTTGACTTTCTCAGGACTTAAAACAGAAAAAATATATATTTACACACGTAAGGTCATCATCTTAACAGTTTATTATGCTCATCGAATCATCCGTGAGCAGAGCATCAAGTTGGCATGCCTATAACAGCTGAATGTGGCGATTACCATCTTGCTCAGCAAAACGCCTCACAAACTTATTAAGATTTAAAGCTATGGTGCATTTTGATTCAATGCTGACTACAGCCTGAAGAACATATCAAGGATTAAAAAACTAATGTCACAACAGGACTTAGAAAAGCTTGTCCATGCTTTTATCTTTAGTAGACTCGACTACTGCAATAGTGTATTCACAGGGCTGACACAAAAATCCATCAGAAAGTTGCAGCTGATTCAGAACGCTACTGCACGTGTCCTCACTAACATTAAAAGAGTGGATCACATCAGTCCGGTTCTGAAATCTTTACATTGGCTTCCAGTCGGCCTAATAATTGATTTTAAAGTACTATTGCTAGTTTTTAAATCATTACATGGTTTAGGACCAAAGTATATTGTTGAACTCCTACATAATTACGAGCCATCAAGGTGCCTCAGGTCTTCTGGGACGGGTCTGCTATCGGTTCCCAGAGTAAAAACAAAACATGGAGAGGCAGCATTTAGCTATTATGCCCCGACAATCTGGAACAAACTACCCAAATCATGCACGTCCGCAGAAACGCTTACTATTTTTAAATCGAGACTAAAAACATATCTCTTTGCCGCTGCTTTTAATTGAGCAGCTCATATTCGCACTAAAGTATGCCTTTTAAGCATATATTGTATACCTGTGGTGTTTATTTTAATTATTTTATTATATTTGCTTTGTAATGCCTGTTGTAAAATGCCATTTATATATGTGTTTTTACTGTATGTATTCCTAAAAAGTATTTTAATTTGTTTTGTAAAGCACTTTGAATTGTCGCGTACAGAAAAGTGCTATATAAATAAACTTGCCTTGCCTTGCCTTGCCTTACAGCCAAACTTGACAGTCTCTTCTCTGTCATTGTAGACCGCAAATACCTCATTCCTTCCGTCTACTTGGATCCGAAATGCTTCTCGTTTTGCGCTGTCCCCCCGTTCAAAGGAAATCGCCGCCAATCATATTTCCAGGCTCGCGCCAGGGCCGGGGGAGGGGTTACAAGGCGCGTCTTGTGCTGCATTCACTTGCACTCGGACATTAGAGATTTTGTCTCATAAATGCCCGATGAGCCACAACTTTTCTTTCAAAACAAAGCTGCCAACTGGGGTTGCAGCTGGGGTAGAACCGCCACTGGTCCTAACACACCAAACTGACACCAAAAAAAACGTCGCCTCACGTCGCCTTACGTCTCCTGCGTCTTGGCCATGTTTCGCACTGGAACACACCGCAAAGACTTCAGCTGACGGCCAAGTTGTACGTACGAACTGCGCATGCGTGAGTGGCAATAACTCTCCTTACCAGCAGGCGTCGGTAGCGTGTGTTCATCATTCAAAGGAGGCAACAACCGGAAGACAGACTGCGTGATACACCGAGAGAAGAAGAACAGACTGCGTGATATAAACAAACAACAAATAGCGTGTGAGTTCCATTATCACTCTACAACGAGAAGCTCATGGGGCTTTCCAGAACCTGTGTCGAGAGCTGGAGTTAAATGAAATCTCAGTTTTGCCTTCTTAATAGTTTGAATGGGTCCCTCACTTCCGTTTCCCTTCTCATGCACTGATTCGCTAAGCTGAACAGCCAATCAGAGAGATTTATTTGGCCGAAGGCCGTTAGCTTTCTGATTCAACATGTTGAATCGGCGGCGGAAGGTGTCGACACGGCCGAAAAGACACGACGGTGCAGTACACACCAAGACACACCAATCTGAGTAGGGCCACACAACGCTCATCGACAGCCCAACATCTATCGACATCTATCGACGCCGAAAATCGGCTTGGTGTGTAAGGACCTTTATATGTTCTCCCTTTTTCATTGGCCCTAATACTCAATACTCTACTCTATGGAGTATTAATCTTGAATAAGAACAAAAAATCCATATTTTACCATTTCTCTTAGTGTCTCACACTTGTTTATCTAGCTTCTGTCAATGTTATTAATGAGGACCATGGAGCCAAAAAAATTGAGAAGGAATTAATTTCAGCCTGAGATAAAAAATTCCGACTTATGCTCAGAGCAGATGGACCCTTTGCATCTTCATTGCTCATCTCTGGCAAGCTGTCCACTCTCTTACTGCTCTCGGTGCCCAGGCACTTCTGGTCCTCCACTCCCCCGTACAGCCTGGGTAATCACACATGTGATGGTGTCATGTACAGTAGCTTACAGTAGCAGATTATGCATGTTAGCGTGTCATATCTCCCCTGCGGTGGCACTTACAAGAGAGTATAGCGGGGCAGCACGTGCTGATACGTAGCTTCCAGCCATGCATCCATAAAGAATGAAAGCTCATTACAAGGCCGAGAAGCCACCACCTGCTATAATTTACAGAGATGTGATGAGCCTCTGGGTGCGATCTAAAGTGCCTGCAAATGTGCCGTGACGTTTTATTGCTCATAATCATGGATTTGGTTGATTTCATATTGCGATACTTTATTAAACTGGGCAGGAAATATAATCAATTTGAGCAGATGTGGTTATCAATTACAATTAGCGGCTTATTATACATCTGAAGATTGCACTCAAGAGAATTGTGTGTTTGTGAAAGGATTTGATAAAAAAAATAAAACAGTCTATAAAATGAGTGCATATTGATTTTCGACCGTCAATATTTTATATTTAATTGTTGAATTAGCTTGTCCTGTAGGTATTCATGGGAGCAGTACATTTAATAAAGTAGCAATTCGGTGTGCTGTAGGTGTAACTAACCTTGAACAGTTGCTGCACTTGCTTTTCCTATAGACATTAAGCTATTTATATGATGTCTATATAATGTACTGTACATGCAAGCATTTCATTGAACGTCCATACAATGCAAATGGACTTATTGATGCACGACTGTGCTCCTACGCTCCTCTATCCTCACATATAACCTTATTTCCCTTCGAGCTCTCCTATTGGTTTACTTTTAAAATAATCCCTGCTTGCGTGTATCTCAAATAAAAATAGCAACATTGTCTCACTTTTTTTTACGACCTTAAATAGAATGCCAATCATATGAGAAGATACTGTCGAATGTAGAGTTTACGACGGACAATCAAAAGGTGATGGAATGTGTAATGAAATGGGAAATGAGTTTGATTGAAGAGGGTCTACTTGTCAACGTGAGCACTAAATTAAATAAATAATCACAGAATGTTTGGTTCAAGCTCCATCATCATATGCAGACGCATTACATTACATTACATTGCATTTAGCTGACGCTTTTATCCAAAGCTACTTACAATAAGTGCGTTCGACCAAAAAACTTGAAGAAAACAGAATCATATCAACATCAGGTTTCATAGAGCTAAAACATTTCAAGTGCTACACTGAAAAAAACAGGCCGTTGGATTAACATGATTTTAATACTGAAACCGGTTGCACACATTAAAAACATGTGTACTCAAAACTATTCCATTATGTTAAAGACACATAACTATGTTATGTCAAAGAAACATGAAATTGTTATGTTCATTTCAATATTTCCTTTAATATAGGTATATTCATTTACCCTATGTTTAACCAACATGACTTTTAATGTTCATTTTAGGCTTTTAATATACTCAGTATATTTCCTTTGTACCTGTTAAAGCCACATGAATGTTTTGTTTAAACTACATGCTATAGTTTTCTGTTTAATCTACCTAGTGCTCAAGGGATAAGATTATTTATTTCATGTGAATAGAGGCATGTCGTACATTCTTCTACAGGATCCATCCTAATCTCTTATATCTACAGCATTTATCATAACATTTTAAAACAAATAGTCAATAAAGACAAACACATTTCTTTGAACATTATTGATGTATTTTTCTCACAAAATAAAACAATATTAACAACCACCACACATCCAGATGAGCTTTTGGTTTTTCCATCATGCAGCCCCAGGAGAATTAACAAATACATTGAAAATAAAGAAATAGAAGAAATAGAAAATGATTGTGATGCATGTACATATACATTATTGTGTTAGAACACAGCAAGCAAGCTCAAAGGAAACTATTCTTTTGACCAAAATAAATGTTTATTGGGTGAAATGGCAAAGAAAGGCTTATTTTTGTAACTCATTCATAGTAAACAATTAACAGAAAATGTCAACGCCTAGCCGAAAAAAGGAAATGTTCTTGCAAATCCATTATTTAAATAGTAACCTGCTAATATGAAAGGGTACTTTAATACAAAAAAGCAATGGCATTGCTTTGGAAAAATACATGGAAGTATAATAATGGCCTTTTTTTTCACCACATATGCACTTAAGAAAGTATTACAAATAAAAACAAGAACTGACATTTTGAAGTTAGTACATTAGTACAATTAGTGCAATTAGTACATTCTGAAACACATGACAAGGGGTACATTCTGAAAACACATGACCCCAGGAAAAACCCACATTTCTGAAACATGCAAATCAAGCAAAAAGCATGAGCAAAGGAAGTGCAAGACAGTTGTATCAATGAAATTCCAGTATGAATGCTGTAAAAGTGCACAATGGTCCATGGCAACAGCTCACTCAAATAGTTTGTTTTTAAACGCTTGGGATTTCTTGGAGAGCATGTTGCCGTCTAGCTCCATTAACATTTGCTGGAGCACTTCGAACGTGCACTTCAGTTTAGGGGGGTCGTTCAGGTTCATTGCATACATTAGTCCAAACAGCATGGTAGCAGCTAATGCAATGTTATCCACATCAGTTAATAGGCTACCTGTTGCCTTCCAGGACAATCTGTCCTCTGGTCTCATATGTCCTCTGGTCTCATCTGTCCTCTGGTCTCATCTGTCCTCTGGTCTCATCTGTCCTCTGGTCTCATGGTGGAATTGTGTTTGACAACATAAAGTCCCACTGTAATCCCCTGAATGGACCGCAGAATGACGTCTTCATCTTCTGCCTGCAGAGCGCACAGTCACAAAAGGAACAGAGTGAGATCTAACAAATCAATACATACAGTATATATACCCATTACTAAGTCCCTGTGTTTAACAAGTACATTTGGTCAGATTTCTGTACTTTTAAGCCTCCTTGTTATCTGATATACTCCTGTCTGACCTGATAAAAAATGTTTCATTTCCTGTATCCGTTTTAAATTAAAAGCCCTCTAGCTTTTCAGTGTAGTCTGGCTATTAAACAAAAAACAGGGATGTTCACATACTTTAGGGTTTAGGCTATATACTATGCAGTGTTTCAATAAATACATATTTTAAAGCCAAACAAAAAAATCAAAAGGTCAAATATTACTTCTACTGACCAAAAACTCTGTCATTGAGGTACACACACAGCCCCTTGAGAAGACAATCCTGGCCTAAATCGACATCATCAACCTAAGTGAAGGGGAATAAGAAAATAAAAAATCTATTTTGCTTAATGAAATGTGTACACTATTGACTCGATGTATAATTTCCTTAAAATGAATTCTTACTTGAGTCATGTTTGACATAATACAGTTCAGACTGGCCTATCTGTCCTCCTCTCTTCTCAAAAACCTTCAGAAGTTTGTCAGATAGCACATCCAGCTGAGAGAGAAATCTTGATTGGAGGGGCAGGGTTGTTATACTGTACGCTTAAACTCCGCATTTATCAAAGAAAACAAAATATCACAGTCATCAAAATCATGAAATCATTTCAATTTCTAATGATGTTATGATTGTAGTTGTGTGCTTGCCTCAAAACGATGCAGAGAAACTAGTCCATGCATTTGTTACTTCAAGGCTAGCTTATTGTAACTCTTTATTATCAGGGTGTACCAAAAACTCAGTTAAGTTGCTTCAGCTAATTCAAAATGTATTGACCAGAGCACGGAAAAGGGACCACATTACTCCTGTTTTGGCTCTATAGTGAGAATAACTTTTTATATCAAGTACGAACAACCAGGTTAGACTACATTACATTTCATTTAGTTTAAGTTTTTTTCCAAAGGGACTTAAAATAAGTATTACTGTGATATAAGACTCCATATAAGAAACACCCTTATAGCCATTTGAACAAACAAAACATTATCACTTTTGTGAAGGAGGCTTTATCACAGAATGTTTGGCTTTTGCCTCTCACTTTCTGAATAACTTTTGCCTAATAAATCAGAAAATGTGTATATCCCTGCAATGTTTGCAGTATGTAAATGTTATGAATAAATATTCAGAAATTGTCAGACTAATACCAATTTTCAATTAGTTAAAGATCAAGTTTAAGTTAGTCAAGTAAATCACACAAAACATTTGAATACTCACCATTTACTACAGAGCCTTTGGAACAATGTTCAAAGGAAGGCTGAGGTCAAACTTCTCCACACCAATTACCTATCACAGAAAAACATATTTGAAATTATTTCATTATTCACACACAAATAAAACAAAAATGTTCTGCTCCTTAAAGGCGACATTTACCATTTAATGATGCACCATAGGTTAATATGAACCGACTTCGGCCGAGATGGGCGCCTCCAGTGTAAAAAGCTACAGTAGCCTATACTAATGCAATGAGTACAACTTTGTACGGAGCCATACACATCAGGGTTGCGAGCTCATTTCCATTGGTTTCAATGGAGACGTGCACTGCAGCAGCGCGCACCGCTCGTCATGTGACGAGGAACAACCAATCACAACCGAGAAACATCTCAACTTCCGTAAACACAAGTGTACGACAAATATGGAAGATAAGTTCATTTCACAGCGGGTGGATCGTCAACCTTACTTGATTTGTCCGGCATGTCCTCCATATTCATGGTATGTGCACCGCTGCTAAAATGTAACACAATCATTAATATTTTCCACTTTCCAGTATTAAGTGTCGCTTTCCGTGACACACCCCCACACACAATATTGATTGTGTCTCTGTTTTGATCTGTGTGTATTTACGGTATTTACATGAACACAGAGCGGATCAAAGCAGAGACATAAACACCGTTTTTTTAGGGAAAACACTGCGGTCCCACAGACAATATTGTATCTTTAACAATCAACACCTTAAATGGGTAAAGATGGTCGCTTAACGTAAGGTAGGCCTACAACCTGCATCAGCGCCCTTAAAAGTCGGCACAAGAGTAGACATGCAGAGCCGGACCGACGCAGTAAAGTTCTACACCGCCTGACAGCAGACATGAAACAATCATTTAAAACAAGACGTAGTCTATAGACATGCAAACATGCCGCAAGCTCATCCATCAGCTATGACTCCCCCCTCCCCACTGAGCTCGGTTTGATGTGCATAACTTTGGGCAAGGTTCATAGTTTTAAATATTGTAAATCAAGCAACTGTCGGACTTACGCTCTACAAATACTCAAAGTATAAAAACACGCTAAACACAAGTCAATCAATATAAACTCACCTTATGATTTCCATGGGTTTATCCTAGCTAACACCAGTGAATGACAATGTTTACAAATTGACAGCTGTATTTACGTTGCTCGTTGTAACGGCAAATGTGAACTATGCTTTTTGCAAACAATGCGTCTTGTGATAACCTGTAACTATGACGAACATTTGATGACATTAAATAACTTTAAATAACTTTTACCTTGTAGAGATGTTCTCGGGACAGAACCAGCTTACTCCTCCGATGCGGGAAGAAAGACTGGTAGAACCCCTCCCCCCCTCCTTTGTTTAAAAAAGAAAAAGCTTCACATTTTTAAAAATAAATATATTTTGCAATTTTTTTCTGCTTTACATCTTGTCCATTAAAGTGCCATATTGTTCATCTTCAATTAAGAAACTATTGAAGTACGGATTTGAGTCCGACCATATTAATTTCTAAATAAAATATTTGTAAAAAATAATTAGAAGCTGAGTAATCGGCTGCGGAGCAAGCTGCTGACGTATGTGCTCAGTGATCGGAGTTACAGAGACAAACATAACTTTTTTCTTATTTCTTAACATGATTGAGACTTATAGAACGTACACCCCTCAAGATTAACATAGTTCTACATGATTGATTCATGTTTCGACGAGAAACATTAATACATTATGTTACATATATTAAATGCATATTTGCAAATTGAACAACCCCACTTTCCCCTTTTTTTCAGTGTACTCAACTGGCTTTAAATAAGCCAGTCCTTTATTAGTATATAAGTGCTCTGTTAGTAATTATATCGCTCGAAGTGGAGTCGACAGAGATGAGTTTTCAGTCTGCGCCGGAAGATGTGCAAGCTATCTGCTCTCCTGATTTCAATGGGGAGCTCATTCCTCCATTTTGGAGCCAGACGCACTGAACAAACTGAATAGATGACTTTAATTAAATTTATTATGTCAACAGATTTCACATAACTGTATTAGGTTAGTTTAAAGCATTGATATTAAGTTCAAATAACAAATATTAGGTTCAACTTAATATTATTGCTTTCACCTAATCTCATAC
>NC_136909.1:29393809-29616824 GCF_949606895.1 Notothenia rossii
GTCCTACAAATACTTTTATTTTATTTCCTTCTTATTTTTGTCTAAGCTCGAGGGAGCCAGAGCAGAGGGCTTAAAGGGTCGCATGCGGCCCGTGGGCCGCTGGTTGCCAACCCCTGGTCTATCTGATAGTGAACTGTAGCAGATATGACCGTTATCGTCCTCGTGTGGCAAGGGCTTTAGTCCCGCCACCAAATCCCTTTGATATGGCACCTGTCACTCTGACATCCCTGACCTTTGACCCTTTTATCTTTTATGACTTGTTTGTTTATTGTTTTATTGCCCCTCATAAAGGATGTTGCTCAATAGTGGGTGTGATAAGACTTTATATATCTGATCTTTGACCCTTTTATCTTTTATGACTCGTTTGTTTATTGTTTTATTGCCCCTCATAAAGGATGTTCCTCAATAGTGGGTGTGATAAGACTTTAAATACATGACCTTTGACCCTTTTATCTTTTATGACTTGTATGTTTATTGTTTTATTGCCCCCTCATAAAGGATGTTGCTCAATAAGGGGTGATACAACTTTATTGCTTCTTTGATGTGAAACCTGTTATAGAGTGTCCTTAGTAGGTCATTATTTTCAATGATAAAACTAGATATAGTTAATGATGATAGTATGACTTGTTTCGGTAACCTGTTGTTGTTGTTGTAATGCCCTCTATAAGGTAATGTTCTTTAATAGTGGGTTAATATTACTTATTGACTCGTTTGTGGTAATATAAGGTTGTATGATATTTTATGTTTAATTACTTTATTAACTATAAGGAAGCCCCTTTGAAGTTGTGTTCCCTGGATGATGGAAATAGTCTAAGTGCAATGTTTTGGGGGACATTACGGAGCTCATGAGTCAGCCCTTTGAGGCTTGAAGAGCGGACAAAGAGAGGTGTATTTACTGGTGTGTTTCCGTGGAAGATGTAAATACTCTAAGTGCCATGTTAGGAGGACATTACGGAGTTCAGGAGTCAGCCATTTGAGGGTTTGTTAACATTAATGCTTTTTGCTTTATTTGTGTTACTAAGATTTTACTTTTAGATACACTTTGAAGTGTGCAACACTTTTACTACTGGTAGAATATTAAGTACTTTGTAAGGAATAGGGTTTCTTTATAGGCAGTTTGTGATTTTTAGGGCTGGTTCAGTTCCAGTGGTTCCCAACCTGGGGGTCGCGACCCCCTTGGGGGGTCGCCAAAGATCGCAAGGGGGGCGCCAGACCTCAGATGATTTGAGGCCTAATATCATATTTAGAATAAAACATTTTTTAAAAAGTACATATCATTTTTTTTTTACATATCATTTTTTTTACATATTGTAACGCAATACATGATTGGTGCTAAAAGCCTTGTCTACATTACAATAAAATATAGAAATTAATTGATTAACTAAAATAAAAATTCAAAAAATTCATCTGATACTCCTCCGATTGGCGCCAACATTGACGTTACTGTGTCAGCTTTCATAATAATAACAGTTTGCTGCACTTGCTAGCTAGCGACCGACTTCATAAGGTGAATATTTTTGTCTAAAAATGTCTGAAAAACGTAAAGGAGATGACAGCTCATCTGCAATCAAAAAGAAAATGAGGACCTACCTAGAGAGCTATCTTAACTTCGGTTTCATGGAGGGAACGGACAAAACCCGCCCAGAGTGTGTGATATGCAGAGAGAAGCTAGCCAACGAAAGCATGAAACCCAGCAAAATGAAGAGACACCAACAGACCATGCACCCAGAAACAGTCGGGCGTGATCGGGACTTTTTCATAAAGAAACAACACCTTGCAAAGGCAAAGAAGCCAATGGATATTAGAACAGCGTTTGTTAGGGCTGGCAGCGAGGCCTCTTTTGAATGTGCACTTTTAATAGCAAAGGCAAAGAAACCGCACAACATTGGCGAGCAGCTCATTAAGCCAGCTTGCATTAAGATGGCTGAGAAACTGTGCGGCCCGCAGGTCGCGGAGAAGCTAAAAACTGTACCACTGTCAAACAATACGGTGAAAGAAAGAATTGAGAAGATGGCAAGTAACTGCGAGCTGCAGCTGCTCGAAAAGCTTGGAAAGGGGCCATTTGCCATACAACTTGATGAAACCACAACTGTAGCAGACGAGGCTGTGCTGATCGTTTATGTGCAATATATCGATGGGGAAGATTTGAAGCAGGACATTCTTATGTCAGTCAACCTTACCAATACCACCCGGGGTGAGAACATTTTCACTGCAGTGGATTCTTACCTCTCATCCCACAAGCTTTCCTATGAGAATTTAGTTGCCTGTTGCACAGACGGAGCTGCCTCAATGATGGGGAAAAACAAGGGATTTAACAGTCGCTTGAAAGAAAAGGCCCCACACTGCACAATATTTCACTGTGTGATACATCGCCAGGCCCTGGCCAGCAAGAAACTGTCAGAAGACCTCAGCGAAACACTCTCAACTGTTATTAAAATAGTCAATTTCATCAAAGGTCGCCCCACCAACAAGCGTCTATTCGCAGACTTGTGCAAGGACGAAGCGCACCAAACCCTCCTCCTGCACACCGAGGTGCACTGGCTCTCACACGGCCGAGTGCTGGCACGCTTTGTAGAACTGAAGGAAAAAATGGAAGAGTTTCTACAAACTCGTAACCGCGCACTGTCAGAGCAAGTGACTGAGTCATTCTGGATTAAAACAGCATACCTGGCCGACATCTTCAGTCTCTACAATGAAACAAACAAGCGTCTGCAAGGCGTGGAGTCCAACATTCTCCAATGATGCATTTGTGCGCAAACTGGAGTACAGGGTCGGGAAAATGGAGAGGGGGGAGCTGCAACAGTTTCCACTACTGCTGAAACAATCCCAAAACAATCCTGAAACGGTGCCTGTGTCTGTACGTCGCGAGTTCATCCGCCATATGAACGCACTGCAAACGGAAATGCAATCACGGTTCGCTGACATAGACGAGTATGTCTCCAAGGAATTGTGGGTTTTAGATCCCTTTATTGCCAAAGTTGAGGATGTGGAATACCTGGATTGCGAAGATGAGCTCACCGACATCCAAGCTGACTCGCTGTCAAAGAAATACTTCCAGGAAAAAGGATTAAAAAAGTTTTGGATTCTCAAAGGACCAAGCCTTGCTCCAAAGATCACACTGCATGCCACGACCAGGATTATACTCCCATTCAGTACGACATATCTATCAGAAACAGCCTTCAGCGCACTTGTTGCCATCAAAACAAAAGCACGTAACACACTGGACGTTCACAACGACTTTAGACTGGCTGTCACTCACATTACACCGGACATTCCATCCCTGGCTGCGGGCGTGCAAGCCCAAGGTTCACATTAATGAACCTACTTGAACCTCGTCTTCTCTCTGCTACCTGTTCCATGGCAGACAAGCATTTGATTTACCTGCTTAATATGCCAGTTTTTCATTTTTGTTTTATACAGGCCTATGCAACTATATTACCATTTATTTATTAGACATAGTATATTCTTTTGAAGTGTCCTGTTCTTCGACATTTGAAATAAATATGATGCATACATTTGCAAGTTAGTAGCTAATAAAAGCATTCAAAGACAGAAATGTATCATTTTTTCTTTAATATAAATGTTTTTTCTGCGCGTAAAGTGTCGGTTTCAGTTGGATTATTTGTCACATTTGCTCCGATCAGATCGGTCTCCTCCATTTTGTAGATTATTTACGATTTTTTAATCCACATAAACACATCGCCAAAATCCGGCTTACTTTGAGCATGTGTTTTAAAAAGTTGAATCCCTTTGTGAATTGTTTCCACTTGCGCCGTCCTTTAATTTCTTGATACAGCGGGCATCCAAATTCATTAATCCTGAGTCCAATAACCAACAAAGTCACTCCAATAGTGCTCCTTAATTACGCTTTCATCCTCCTTTAATGAAATACTTCACATTCATCCAGTTTGTGACAGTAGTTGTAGCATTTTTGAGACTTTTAAACTTTAATTACCGCTGTTGCCGTGTGTGTGTGTGTGTGTGTGTGTGTGTGTGTGTGTGTGTGTGTGTGTGTGTGTGTGTGTGTGTGTGTGTCCGTGTGTGTGTGTGTGTGTGGGGGGGGGGGTAACCGCTGTTACCCGGCACGGCTGTCACTACCCGATTGCCCCCCTGCCCGATCTGTACTGCGCATGTGCGAGATGGTCCGCCATACTGGACAACTACATATACGGCAACTGTAATAGGACACTTCACACAGTGGCGTTTGGCAAAGCAGAAAAAGAACACAAAAAAAACGGGAGAGATGAGTTATTGTTATGACAACGTGACTTCACTATTATTTAACAACTCTTTTTATTGGGTTCTTTTATTTGGGGTTAAGTACATTGTCAGAATAAGTGAGACATAGATTTAACTTCTGTTAGACAGCTATATGCCATACATTTTTGCATACATTCACAGTAAATATTTATTCAGTATGATAACTGCCAAACAGAAGTTAAATCCATTTTCTTTTTGTGCTTTGCCAAACGCCACTGTGTCAAGTGTCCTAGTTGGGTTGCCGTACGGAGTTGTCCAGTATGGCAGACCATCTCGCACATGCACAGTACAGATCGGGCAGGGGGACAGATCGGCAACAGCGATAATTAAAGTTTCAAAGTTTTGGGGGGTCGCAAATTCCAACAGGAGTGATTTGGGGGGGCCCTGGGTGAAAAAGGTTGGGAACCCCTGAGTTAGACAATGCAGTTTTGATAATTTCAAGTTTCAAGTTTCAAGGTTTAAATTGTCATCGGCACATTAGCTACAGTGTAGATATGGCAATGAAAAACATAGGTCACAGGCTCCTCCAACAGTGCAACATATATATATATATATTTATAAAACGGTCAAATCAAGGAATCTGATTGGTTCTTAGCCGTGATATAATGAGTGTATATCACGGGTAGAATTGTAGTTACTTTTCACAAGTCATGTATCCCTCCGCATCTGAGAAAAAGCTACAACCGTTACAACTGTTACATTACTCCTCCACTGGCTCCCCATCAAACACGGCATTGACTTTAATATTACTTTTCACTTTCAAAGCCCTCAACAACCTTGCCCCCCACTACCTCTTTGACCTCATCCAACGACACAACCCCACCCGTCGCCTCAGGTCTGCTGAAGCTAACCTACTGCAGCCCATCAGGACAAAGCTCCGGACCTGGGGTGACAGGGCCTTCGCAGCAGCCTCCCCCACACTCTGGAACTCCCTCCCCAGCCACATCAGCTCCGCCATCACTCTCACATCCTTCAAACAATCCCTCAAAACTCACCTTTTCACTCTTGCCTTCAACTCCTAATCAAATAACCCCTTGCCCTTATTCCACCTAGCTTAGCACTTTCTACTTTTGTTGTTATTTTGTTTTACTTGCTTGTAAGCACTTTGAGCACCAGGAAAAGCGCTTATAAATGTAATGTATTATTATTATTATTATTATTATTATTATTATTACGACCGTTACGGAACTAACTAACTCACAAAGCATAAGATGGAAACATTTAAGGTTAACTTTGATTGAGCAGTGCCTATCTCCAGAAAAAAAAGCACCTAAACGACGACATGCAGAGCTACGTGAAGAGCAGGTACCAACTGGAAAAGTACCACCATTCAATAGCTTTCTGATGAGGTTCTTGAAACAAAAAAATGCCTTCTCTGTAACCAAAAGACTATTGGCACATATGTACACATGGTTTATGAATGTACTGCAGAAAGAACGTTCTGGAAACAGGTTATTGACATTGTATCTGAGATTATTGGAGTTCACATACCCTATGTCCCAAATATTGTATTGTTGAATGATGATTCTTCTCTTGACCTGCAGAAACATCAGAAAAGGGTGCTTTTCGCTCGTCTAACAGCAGCCAAAAAAATAATAGTAATACGATGGAAACCCCCACATACTTTATTTATTAAGCAATGGATATCACCCTTCCATGACCTACTAATCTCAGAGCTGTCAATCGCTTCTGCTAATAAGGTTAAGGGGGAAACATTAGAGGCTATTCAAAGAGCTGCTGGTCGGGTAATATCATTCATGTAAATGATGATTGTACATATACGCACACCTTGGTGCAATTGTAGATTATTAGGAGCTAATCGCAATTCAGCTTAAACAGATGAAATGTTATGTGAAAAAAAAAAAAAAGGTATGAATTTATTTTATGTGGATAAATTGTTATGCGATAAATTGTTATGCTATTATATAAATAATATATATAATATATAGATGAACTCAGACGATTGCTAAAAAAACATCAGGTAGGATTTTCTGTGAAATGGCAAGATGGGTGGGTCTTTTTCTTTTTGTATTGTCTATATTGTTTATATAATTTGTATCTGTATAAGTCCTTTTATTGAGGGCAAAAAAAAAAAAAAACAATAAAAAGTTGGTCACACACAAAAAAAAAAAATATATTTTATATATATATTTTATATTTATTTATTTTATTTTGGATATAATATATAATGACTAATTTCATTTTTTTTATGCTATACCATGACTTTAAAAAAAAAAACTAAATTGTTTAACTGAACAAGTGTTAAAATAAAAAAACAGCCATTAAAAGAAACCCAATTCCTTACAAAGTACTTAATATTCTAACCGTTGTTAAGTGTTGCATACATCAAAGTGTATCTAAAAGTCTCTTAGTAACACAAGAAAAGAGAAAAAAGCATTGATGTTACAGTAACACTGGATTGTAACACTGAAATAGTGTTAAAATCAAAGTGCCTTTAAACAAAATCTATTCAGAGAAAGTATTTTATTTTATAGTTTTTAAGGTTTTGCATACTTAAAAGTGTATCTTACAGTTCCTCTGTGAGAGAGTTACACACAAATCTGCCGATTGTCAGTAAAAAAGAAGTGTTAAACTCACAAACTTGCCTTTTAGAGAAACAGTCTTTAAGAAAATCTATTCAGACAATGTACTTCATTTTCTAGTTTTAAGGTTTTGCATACATAAAAGTGTATCTAAAAGTATCTTGGCGAGAGAAAAAAGCCAAAATCTGCCTAGTGTCAGTAAGTAAGTGTTAAAATCACAAATTTGCCTTTTACAGTCAAAGTCTTTAAGAAAATAAATGTGTTACAAAGTGATTGACATTCTACCAGTTGTAAAGTTTTACAAACTGTATCTAAAAGTATCTTGGTAGCAGAAAAAAGTAAAAAAATCAGTAAAGTCATCAAAAACGACATTGTTTAACTGGATTGTCTTATTAAAATCAGAAACTGACAATAAGAGTCACATTCTTAAATAACATATATTTAGACAAAGTATTTCATTTTTATAGTTTGAACTTTTTGCATACATAAATGTGTATCTTGCATTTTCTTTGTGAGAGAATTACGCACAAATCTGTCATCTCAAAACATTCTATTGCAGTGTTTTATCTGTTTTATGTCCTGTATATATATATATATATATTGCACTGTTGGAGGAGCCTGTGACCTACGTTTTTCATTGACATATCTACACTGTAGCTAATGGGCAGATTACAATAAAGCCTTGAAACTTGAAACATGGAATTATCAAATCTGCCTTGTCTCACTGAAACAGCCCTAAAAATCACAAACTGCCTTTCAAGAAACCGAATTCCTTACAAAGTACTTCATATTATACCAGTTGTAAAGTGTTGCACACTTCAAAGTGTATCTAAAAGTATCTTAGTAACACAAACAAAAGCAAAAAGCATTAATGTTAACAAATCTGGATTGTCTCACTAAAATCCTTTAAGAGTCAGTCTTAAAGAAAATCTATTTAGACAAAGTATTTCATTTTTCTAGTTGTAACTTTTGCTTACATAAAAGTGTATCTTACAGTACCTTGGTCAGAGAAAAAAGCTAAATCAGTTTTATTTGTTCTATGTCCTCTCTCTCTCTCTCTAAAAATCCCGAACGGCCTATGAAGAAACCCAATTCCTTACAAAGTACTTAATATTCTACCAGTTGTAAAAGTGTTGGACACTTCAAAGTGTATCTAAAAGTATCTTAGTAACACACATAAAGCAAAAAGCATTATTGTCATGCTTTTCCGGTTATTACCCGTCCCCTTGTGTGTTATGAAGGTTTTTATGCATGTAAACGGTCTACAAAGTCAAAACTCCTCAAAGTACACCCTGTAGTGAGTAAAACTCTAAAACAGAAAATACCTGTCTATGCTGCCCCAGAATGCCTCGTTGGAGATTTCTCTTTTTCTTCCTGGGCACAGTGACGTGCCCATACCCAAATGGACCCATTGTTCCAAATGGACATTACATTACATTACATTACATGTTACTTGTTAGACGCTTTTATCCAAAGCGACTTATATACTCAATACTGTGGACAATCCCCACAGGAGCAATTTGGGGTGAAGTGCATGTCTTGCTCAGGGACACAACGGCATGCTGACTGCAGTGGGGTTTGAACCTGTGGTCCTCTGATCTGAACACCAACGCACAAGCCACTGCACCACACGCCTCCAATCCGGACCAATCCGTGGAGCCTTTACGCTACGTCCGTTGATTGGTCCGAATGGACCAATCCGCGGACTTCCTCGCCAGTGTTGGGCAAGTTACTTTTCAAAAGTAACTAGTAATAGTTATAGTTACTGCTCTCAAAAAGTAACTAGTTACTTTATTAGTTACTAAATTATAAAAGTAACTAGTAACAAGTTACTTTACTTTAAAAATAATAACAATAAAAATACAAGTTTTTGTGTTGTTCTGTGGCACAGTAAGAGAAAAGAAAACTCTAATAACTAACCGGAAAACCAAAAAACTAGGGCCAAAAGGGTGGGTGGATGGGGGCTGGAGGACGGGTTTGGGCTGATAGCCCAGGGGCACAGCGGAGGACCCGGAAGGGGTCTCGGCAGACGGCCTGAGGGCAAGGCAGAGATCAAGGAGGGGGTCTCGGGCGGATGGCCCTGGGGAAAGGCAGAGTTCATGGTGGGGGTCTCGGGCGGACGGCCCGGGGGCAAGGCAGAGTTGAAAAAGGGGAGAAGGCCATAGCGGGCGAACTCAGGTGGCCGGGCATGAGGGTGAAGACCGCGGCTGGGGAACTCAGGGGGCCGGGCTCGAGGGCGAAGGCCGCGGCTGGGGAACTCAGGGGGCCGGGCTCGAGGGCGAAGGCCGTGGCTGGGGAACTCAGGGGGCCGGCTCGAAGGCGAAAACCGCTGAGGAACTCAGGAGGCCGGGCACAAGGTCGGGTAAGAAGGCGGCAACTGGACAGCTCCGGAGGGCGGGCACCAAGGCGGTGACGGGATAGCTCCGGAGGACAACGTACGCCGCAATGAGACCCCTCCAGTGTCAGCTGGATCGCCGGAGCACTGGGATCGAGAGCAGGAGCTGGTGGGACCCCTGGCGGGACAGGCGCAGACGGAACCCTGGACGGAACATGGGCTGGTGTCAGTGGGACCCCCGACGGAGCAAGGGCTGGTGTCGACGGGACCCCAAACAGGACAGGACAAGGTGTTGACCCCCGGCAGAACAGTACTTGGCGGGACCCCCAACGGGACAGGACATAGAGTTGGCAGGACCCTCGGCAGAACAGTAGTCGTCGGGACCCCCAACGGGACAGGACATGGGGCTGGCAGAACCTCAGCAGAACAGTATTCGGTGGGACCCCCAACGGCAAAGGACATAGAGTAGGGACTTGAGTAGGGACTTGAGTAGGGACTAGAAAAGTGACTTGAGTAGGGACTAGAGAAGGGACTCGAGAGGGAATTTGAGAGGGAACTGGAGAGGGGACTCGAGAGTGGACTCGAGAGGAGACTCGAGAGGGGACTTGAGAAGGGACTTGGAAAGGGACTCGAGAGGGGACTTGAGAAGGAACTTGGAAAGGGACTCGAGAGGGGACTTGTGTCGGTCGGTACTCCGACAGGACACAGGGAGCTGGAGTGGGCCAGACCACCAACAGGACACGAGGGGCTGGAGTGGGCCGAACCACTGACATGACACGGGGGGCTGGCGTCGGCCGGGGAGCCAGTACTGGAGCCGAAACTGGAGCCAGAAACATGGCTGCTGGGGCCGGAACTGGGGCCGGAAGCATGGCTGCTGGTGCCAGTACTGAGGCTGGAACCACGGCTGCTGGGGCCGGAACTGAGGCCGGAACCATGGCTGCTGGGGCCAGAACTGGGGCAGGAACCATGGCTGCTGGGGCACGGGCTGGAATCCTGGCCCTGCATCTCCTAGAGGCCTTTTGGAGACTCCGTGGACCTCCAACAGGACAGTAGTTGGATCCCAGGAAAGGGTTAGAGGCTTGAGAAAAGTTTCCAGGACTACTGGTAAAAAGTAGTAGCCACTCAAGCAACAAACTCCTAAGCCAGGGCTTGCGAGCAACCTCCTGGCATGCCTCCTTCAAAGCAGCCACTCTACCCCGTCTAGATGAGGCGTCATACCAGTTATAAAAAATGTACTCCAGAGAGTACCCAAGACGTTCCACCTGTAGAATCAAAAAATCTGCTGAGTCCAAAGCTGGTCAGTTCATTCTGTCAGGATTCTGGAAAAGGTAGGACCCAAAAGCTAAAAAAGGTCTAGAAACAAAAGTGAGCTTTATTCAAAAGCTGATGAACAAAACATGGCATGAATTGAAACGTAGCCTAAGGAAACAACAACACAAGAACTAACAGTGATCAACATGGAGGGAGACAGGAAAGACAAACAATGAACCGACATGAAGCACAGGGGAAGACAAGACTAAATACAAAGAAGGGTATTCATACAGGACAAGACACAGCTGGGCAGGGGAGGCAGAAGCACAAGGGCAACAGGTGAACACAATCAGACAATCAGACACAGGAGGGCAAACACAGAGACAGGAATCAACAGACAAGACAGGGGGTGAACACTTTTCAAAATAAAACAGGAAACCAGAGACAGACAGAACACAACACAGACAGACCGTGACACCTGTATCAAGATTGATGCAAAAAAGTAACATTTTACCTTTTTAGAGAGGTTTAGCACAAAAAAAAAACACCTCTGGGGTCATTTTGGTGGAAATGGGTGTATTTGCCGTTTCTCTCGAATCCATTGGTTGATTTTGATGATTGACATCTCTTTTGAACAGTTAGAGCCAATCGAATTTATGGGGGATTTCCACATACACACACACATTACCATTGAGAAGTCAAAGGAGCTATGCGCACGCAGTTTGCCCAAAGCAAAACCTATCTTACGCTCTGAAAACTGAAAACTGAAAACTAGGTTTATTGCTGATGGATTATCAGAAATCATTTCAAAGTGACACAGACACATTGGATTAACCTATGGATTAACCTTCAGCAGCGTTTTTATCGTTTTAATGCCATTGAAGACAACTTTTGATCAGAAAACAACAAAGGTAAGACATATTGCCGTGTTGGCTATATGCTACATGGTGTGATGTCTGTGTTAGCTTCTCATGTCGCGAGTTCGGATAGGTCAGTAATGATACTACAGTAATACCTGATCTGTGGAATCTCAGTTTGCTAATCAATATTTTGTTTGTGCAGATACGATAAGTAATAAGGGTATTTTAACGTGAGTTCTGTGTTAAGTGTGTTATCATTTTTTCGCTCAGGGCTAATTCTGAGCCTGTGTTATTACCCTTATGTTTCATTTTGCTAACAATTGTTAATATTGTCTGACAACCCAGTCTCACGGCATTTCGTGTTATAGTCACGACATTTAATCTATTGATCTGTGTTCACCAACACAATTTCCCCCTTTTTTTCGTGTCACACAGAATGATTTTAAAAGCAATGTATTTCTATTGGTAGTATGTTTGGTGCCTGCAGCACGTATTTTTGTCTGTTCGGGTCTTGGAAGACCGGAAGCTGTGGGGTTCATCAAAATATCTTCTTACTCAATATCAAGCCACGATTATTGTTTTTATTTTAAATCGTATAATGTCGGATTTTATTTGTCGTCTGTGAGGAAAATAAATGGGGCTCAGAGCCTCAAAATACTGAAATCTGTATTTTCTCTTTTTTTAAATGTCCTTCTAATTTGTTATTCTTTTCTAAATAACACACTGTTATTTACTCAACAATAAGACACAATTATCCTTGTTTTTATTTATTTGTTTAATTCCATAATCTCTGGATTTTTTGGCATCCGTCAGGAACTGAATTTCAAAATAAAAATAACTGGAAACAGAAGTAGGCCTATAAGCAGGGGTGCACACAACTTTCTCAGTGAGGTACTCAGATGAGTACCTGGAGTCAGTGTTTGGTACTCCAACTTCCGGCTCCCCTCAAAGTTCCCATGAAGCCCTCTGTATCGCGAATGTCAACGGGGGGGGGGGGGGGGGGGGGTAGTAGTAGAGTGCAGAGCTTTGTGACCACAGAGCGTGTGAACGTTGTGATCAGCTGTTTTAGCGCAGTGCTGCTGTACAGGCCGACGTTAACAGCAGCCCTGTCTGTGCACACGGAGACCAACTCCGTCGTCCGATGATCTAACCGCCTTCTGGAAAAGCTTCACATATACATCGGTACGCAAATGCGCTTTGTGACACAAGTGACGGTACGCATTTCAGATTGTTGCCGCGCATGCGTACCTGCGTACCACTTATGTGCACCCCTGCCTATAAGGGATATTTCCAGCATCATTGCGATACACAGCGACTGAAGTGATTACCCAAGATCCTCAGCTATGGTTTAAACTCACTTTTTGGATGTTTTAGCCGCAATGCATGTAGGGATATGGTGTTAATGCGATATGAAATCCGAAAAACATTTCGGAGTTTAGGGGGGGGGGGGGGGGGGGGGGGGGTGTTGTGCACCGCCAGAAGTGTTAAGTCAGTCATGTTTCATGTTGTTTATTCTGTATTGTTTTTCACTTCCTGTTTTGTTTTTGTCACGTCTCATTTCAGGTCCCTTGACTCCCTTTCCTTATGTTCTCCCGCCTTTATCAGCGTCAGCCCTGCCCCTGATTGTTTCACCTGTGTCTCGTTGTTGAGTGTTTAAATTCCCCAGTCTCCCAGTGTTCAGTGTCAGTTCGTCTTGTCCTGTCCTCATGTAAGAACTCTGCTCGTCAGTATTTGTTTCTCTTGACACTTACCTTGATTCATGCTCCTGAAAACTTTTTGTAAGTTTTGTTCCTCACGTTGTGAGCGTTTTTTGTTGAGCCTTAGTAAAGCTCTTTATTTTTCGTCACCTCGCAAAGAGTTTTTTTCTTTTTGTATATCCTTTTTTGTCTATCACCAGTTTATCTCTGGCTCCCGGGTCGTGCATTTGAGTCCTTTCTTCCTTGTGTATCTAAGTTCGTGACAGGGTGCTAGTGAATACATTTCAGAAAAAAAAGAAAAAGAAAAAGTTTGAGAAACACTGTGCTAGTGGATTGTCTAAGAAAAAAATGTCTATGCAAACGTTATTATTAATAATAATAATAAAAAAAAACATTATTAAAAAAAATCTTTTTTTTTAAATTTTTAAAAAATAATAATTTGTTTTTCCATTTCTATTTTGTAATCATCTCGCGAACCCCCCGGTTCCCACTGGCATGTGGGTATATATTAATGCTGCCCATAACGGGCACAAGCAATTTTCACCCATTTATTAATTATATGTTTTAAATTTGAGTGTTTCCTATCCCCTAAACCTCAAGGGATGTACACAGTTTAATACTGGCAACTTCTTATTATGGGAAATACGAAAACGTCTTTTAAAACTACAACTCCAAGTAGAGACGTGCCATAGATAGAGAACATGTTGCGAAACACAATAGCCAGCATGTGTAGTTCTGGGGACGGGGAGGGGGGAACGCGGTGGACCCGTTCAAATCCAGTTTTGGACAGTCTGCCGTGGTTCCATCCCATTTGAAGTGCTGTTCGACGCTCGGCGTAACACTCGGAGCAACCCTCGGAGTACACTCTCCAATCACAGAGCTTGAGGACTATCACGGGGTTTGTCAAGCGAAGCGGAGAGAATACTTACTTCCGGGTGTAATACTCTCTAAAGCAAATGAGCTGCTCCGACCCTCGGTCCTGACGGACTCCAACTTGTGTTTATTAATCAAACAAATAAATAAACACAAGGATAATTATGTGTTATTGTTGAGTAAATGGAGAATTGCACAGGGGAAAATAACGTAGGCTATCTATGCCACAATTTTAGATGCAGATTTTGTTAAACTAATACGTTGGCACTGTGGACCAACACTATACATTGACGGGGAAGGGGGTAGCAATAAAGATAACACCATTTAACAGTTACACAACATAACATAAATAATATCAATAGCAGCGTCCCAAGCAACAAGTAACAAGTAGTTAATAATAATAAAAGACATTAAGAAAAAGGCATTTTAAACAGTCATTAAAAAGCAACACAATCTACCTGTATTGCAATACTCTAAACGTGTAATAACGTGCTTTAACCAGTAGGTGGTTTGGGTTAAAAAGCTGTCAAGTTTACAGTGTTAACATAATAAAATATACTGCTGTTTCTGGTTTAGTTTACGACGGATATATTTAGTTATTGTTTTGATATTTGTAACACAAAAGTGATGGGAAAAACCCACAGCAACACAGAAAAGATGGTCTTAACATGACCCAGCGGTCTAGTAGTTAATACAAAACAATAATATCAAAACAAAATATTACTACCAACTTTATTGTGAAATTCAAACTGAACGGGAAAATAATAGTTTCCAGTCAATAGAGAGGCGAAGTCCCGCCCATCTACTTCCGACCCATGGGACCCCGGAAGCGGAAAATTATACATTGACGTCAATGGAGAGAGAAAAGTCATCTTTCGATCCCGTTTGAATTGTGCCACGAATGACACATATGATGTTTGTCAAATTAAAAGAACATTTTGCAAGTCAAAAAAATAAAAATGTGTCGTAAAACTGTGAAGTTACAATTTTTTTTGTGTGAAACCGCTCAGTGAACTACAGGTCTCTGGTCTCGCACAATACGCGTCACCATCACAAAGATGGCTGTCACGTCAGTAAATTTCACCTGTTTCTTTCAGAATGAGGCGAAAAAGTATAAAACGAGGTGAAAATCACTACAAGTCTGGGCATGTTGAGAGCTGTACATACACGAAAGGGAGCGGTTCTGTAAGAGCCAGCATGCGGGACCGGCTTTACAAGGTTTCAGTGAGTAATATGAGTGCAATGTTTAAGGTTAATGTCAGCTAGCTAACAAGGTACACTAACGTGTTTTGTTTTAGCAACTAGTTTTCTCCTTAAGAACTTTGTGGTGTCTGTGGATAACATTAGTGTTCACAAGAACAAGATACACTCCCGTGTTTTGTTTTAGTTGCTCTTCAGATTGAAGCGGCCAGTTCTATATCGACGATATGTGTGATCTCCTTTTTACATCTCGTTGTGTCATTTGAGTTTATTTGCTGTGTGTAGATTCAAGGATTTTGGTTATCTTGTCCAGGGATGCAAACTTGTCACCTTTCGGCGAAATTCTCCGTTTTGAATCCAAAATAGGTCGTTTTTGTGATTCCTGTAGATCTGCAATAAAAATATTTTTGGGGTATGGGAGGGGGTCTGGGACCCGGATTAATGTGCGGCCGCGAGCTTTTTTTTATATATATTATAATGAAGCGCGAGCTGTGTGCTCGAGTCTTCCTGCCTGTCGGCTCTGCTCATGATGTATAATAAGCCTCTGCTGCTCGGCGATGATGGTCTAGCTTCAGCAGCTACATTACCTACGGTGCGTTCGTTAACTGTGCGTCCGGAGTCACTGTGGCACAGACTGGACCGCTGGTGAACAGCTGTTAGAACGGGCCGTTCAGGTGTTCACAGTAGAGCTCCCTGTCGGAGCGGCAGAGCGTGATGTGCACTGAAAAGTTTTTTTTTCCCGTCGCAATATTATCGTTGAGCTAGCCAACTAGCATACATTGTCACTATCTGCTAACGTTAGCTTTAGCCTTCGTTTTCTAATAGTTTTTTTCATAGGCTATAAACAGAGGTGGTATAAGTATATATCTTGTAATTGATTAAAAGTAGAAGTACTCAGTTCTTGTACTTGAGTAAAAGTAGAAGTACCAGAGTGTAGGAATACTCTGTTACAGTAAAAGTCCTGCATTCCAAATATTCCTCAAGTAAAAGTAGAAAAGTATTATCAAAATATAGTGAAAGTAGCGACAGTAAAAGTAGTCATTTTGCAGATTGGTCCATTTCAGAATAATATGATATGTTTTATAATGACTGATCATTAAAGTGTTATCAAAGCTGGTAAAGGTGCAGCTAGTTTGAATGACTTTGTATACTGCAGGGTAGCTTGTGGATTTACTCCAGGTGGAACTAAAGTCTGATTTAACACTTGATTATATTTCACATCATTCATCCACATCTGTAAAGTAACTAAAGGTATTACATACATTTAGTGGAGTAAAAGTACACCATTTACCTCTGAACTGTAGTGGAGTAGAAGTACAAAGTAGCAAAACATTGAAATACTTAAGTAATTACAAGTATCTCAAAATTGTGCCCAAGTATAGTACTTGTTGAGTTTATGAACTTAGTTACTTTACACCAGTGGCTATAAAGATAGAAAGACTAAGCCTTGCACAGAGGCATGAAAATACATTTTCAAAATGCTCTAATGTTGAGCTATAAAGGAACTACAGCACGGTCACATGATTTCACGTCACCACCGCTAAGCTAAAGGCGGCTAATGTTGGGCTATAAAGGAACTACAGCACGAACAGTGCTGCCAAAATTATAAACTGACTGCTACACAATTAAAATAAATGCTTTTTATATATTTCTATTAGATGTGACTCTATGGCGTTTCTGTTAATATTAACACTGCTGCTTTAGTTGTTCTGACTGCTAAAATCCTCTGTTATTCCTCATTTTAAAGCCGATATTCTGTGGGGTCAGGGGGCTCGGATCCTTGTCACCTTTTTCCATACCTGATGAGTTTGGATCCCTGTTGTCAATTTGTTTGGTTATCTAGGCACAGCTGTGTGTGACTCCCTCTGGTACACTGGTATGTGTTTTCCTAATGTAGAGAGCATTGATTAATTAATAAACTACACACTGACTCTAGATCCTGACCAAATCCTTATTTTTTGATCAAATGTTTTTCAAAAAAATGTATTGTATATTATATAACAGCTGCACATCACAGACCGGAGTCTCTGCTACTGTGGACCACGAAGGAGGGGATCATCATCCCCATCCCCAAAGACCCTGCATGGCATGGAAATCTCCTCCTCCTGGAACAATTCTACACCCAGCATATGCTCCCTGTGTTGGCCAGTAGAGAGGAGGACATTTAAATAAACATACTCTTAACACCCTCGGACTCTGCGTTGTGTTTCGTATGTGTGATGGGGTGTTATGCAGAGGGAAGGAAAACAGGACACAGCAGATTGGGATTGTGGTGGAGATGCTGAGCAGTTATTTAATTGTTGCGTGTAATTATTATTATACTGCGTGCTTCTTAGTTATTCCATCTCTTGCTCTAACATGGATCTGTATGTAACTCTATATTTACTTGTTATCTACCACACTTCCTTATACATCATACACCATCATTATACATGATGGTGTATATAGGATATATATTTATTTGTATACATATCTGTAAATTGTATAATTTTATTTTTCGTATTTGGGATTTCTCTTTTGTCCACTCAAATACACTTGGCCCGTTCTCTTTTCCATGTGGAAAATGGCAGCTGCATATTCTGCTTTTCTCATCTGCTCCCTGTCTGCTCATCTACGATGAGAAAATTATATAATTAATTACTAATAATCATTTAAACCTGTTATTACCAATATTTCACAAATTCTTCATGTAAACTTAAGAGTACAGCTGTATGTTGAGTATGTCAACTTTGCTTGGTTCATCTTACTGGGGGGGGGGGCAGCTACATGGATGTCGGTGCAGTCCACAATAATTTTGCAGCTGAAGGCAGAATGAATTTATTATTGACTCAGAATGAAGCACAACTTCATGTCATACAATACATTGACTTTATTTGTAATTGTGTAAAAAAATATGAATATTGATTAGCAAGCAGGACCTGCAGGAACAGAGAATGGTGATGGATGGAGCTGGGAAGAGAGAAGAATAAAGAAAACAGATCAACTTTATTATCGGATATTAAAAATTCAATTTCAAAACAAGTTGCCGCTCCTACAGTTTTCTAGTATGTAAAGATGATTTCACATGACCAATGCAAAATATCCCACTCAATACATGTGTGTCTCTGAGGGGTGCATTGTGCCTTTGATGTATATAAATAATATACCATAACCAAATACTATTACGTACAGAGGAAATCAGGTTGCCAGAGCAGGTCAGTCCAGTGTGCATGTTCCTCAGGGTCTCAGCAGTTACAGGTGAGGTAAAGAAAATAAAAGAGAAAAAGTTCAGTAACAACACTTTAAAGTAACAACACTGAATAATTATCTCTTTTAATAATTTTCTCTCAGTAATCACTCAACTACTGTCTTTCCAACAAACAGATTGACTCACTCTCACTATCATCACAATGAAACACGTCCAGAAGAATGTCATGCAAAGCTGCCTGCCTTCCTTCCTTCGACTCTCCCTGAACTGCCTGATCTTTTAATGGTCAATGTTAACCATTTGTGCAGATAGCATTAAGTAGAAAAGATCGCTGATACTAATGTGGCGTTAGCCTACCTCCCGCCCCCTTAGTACCTGGTGGAAGGGGCGATAGGCTACTCTTCAAATGTTTCACAAAATACTTACCATCATGACTACTCTTACTGTTTAACATTTTGGTTTACTTCATGTTAAGGCTAATACAAATGACAAGGCTAAGTAATGTAATATAATGCTAACTAACATGGTCGCTACTAGCTAGGTAGCTAACTTGACTATGTTCCATGCAAAACATGTATATTACCTGATATGTTTGGTCAGACGACTCCTGGTCCTTTCATCAGACGGGAAGCGATAGAACGAGCAAGTGGTATGATCTCTTTTGTGATTACAACCTCGTACAAAGCACACAGGCATCTTGTAAAAGTGAATTTATTGGAGCAATCTCTTATATTTATTGGAGGGAATAAATCAGTCTTCTTCTTCCTCTTTGCTTTGAGAGTCACAACCAGTCTTGGAGCATTATCGCCTATGACATCACTTACGCGACCCAGAATGCATTTGGGATTTGTAGTCTTTCTAGTTGCGTATTATTCATAGTCTTATATTTCAGCATTTTTACGACAAACTGTGACTTTTTTTGCATGGAAATGATTGTTTAAGATTGACAAACATCATATGTGTCATTCGTGGCACAATTCAAACGGAATCAAAAGATAACTTTTCTCTCTCCATTGACTTCAATGTATAATTTTCCGCTTCCGGGGTCCCATGGAGGCTCCCGGAAGGGGAGGGACTTCGCCTCTCTATAGAGAACCGCTGTGACGCGTCATAAAACCCGGAAGTAAACTTCTTTCGGTTCCTTCGTCAAAAACCAATGCAATTTCTCCATAGGATTTTGGAAAATAGCTCGAAATAAGGTCTGTGGTTGACACACATTTAAGAGAGGGATCACGTTTTGTTCAGCCGGATAATCTCCACATGTCAACCCTACTCTTATAATTTTTGAATCATAAATCTAGTCGCCAGAAGCAAAACGTTATGCTATAGACGAACTACAAGCCAGTACAGCAGCAGGGTCGCACGACTTCAACGTCACGCCAATTTAAGATCGTTTCAACTGACTTGCACTGAAACTGTACTTTGAACACTTTAAATATATTAACATTTTAAACTGTATACCCCGGTTATCTAGGCCCTTTTTGTTTTGTTTAATGTATACCACGTTTATCTAGGCCCTTTTTGTTTTGTTTTATGTATACATGTCACACTGTGGGAAACGATATTTCGATATTTCTGGATGTATAACACATGTCAAATTTTTGACAATAAAGCTGACTTTGACTATCGCGCGCTTGCATATTTTAACAAAGCTTTTCATTTTAGCCACACTGAATTTAACTAGAAGTCATGGCTGTGTCAATTACCAGTCTGATATCGTTTTACAAAGATGACAAGAAGAGTGTAGATCGGAGAGAACCACTACAAGTCAGGACACGTAAAACATTGCAGCCTAGATGAAGGTGTGCTTACCGGTGTTTTCAGGGCTAGCATGAGGGACAAGGAGTACCGTTAACCTAGAGTTAATTTATTCACGTTAATTCCCATCAACAAATCCATTTTATGTGTCACATGAAATCTTTATTAGGCAAGGCAAGGCAAGTTTATTTATATAGCACTTTTCAACACAAGGCAATTCAAAGTGCTTTACAACAAATGAAAGACATTAAGAATCAGACATTAAAAAGAAAAGCTAATAAAATATACATTAAAAGAAAAAATACATGGATAAAAGTTACAGTGCAGTCTAAGATATGAATAGTTAAATTAAAAGCAGCGACAAAAAGAAAAGTCTTCAGCCTGGATTTAAAAGTAGTCAGAGTTGCAGCGAACCTGCAGGTTTCTGGGAGTTTGTTCCAGATATTTGGAGCATAATAACTAAACGCTGCTTTAACATGTTTAGTTCTGACTCTGGGGACAGAAAGCTGACCAGTCCCTGAAGACCTGAGAGATCTGGATGGTTCATAATTTAGCAGGAGGTCAGAAATGTATTTTGGGCCTAAACCATTCAGTGCTTTAGAAACCAGCAGCAGTATTTTGAAATATATTCTTTGACACACAGGAAGCCAGTGTAAAGACTTCAGAACAGGAGTGATGTGATCCACTTTCTTAGTGTTAGTGAGGACTCGAGCAGCGGCGTTCTGAATCAGCTGCAGCTTTCTAATTGATTTTTTAGTGAGACCTGTGAAGACACCATTGCAGTAGTCCAGTCTACTGAAGATAAAAGCATGGACAAGTGTTTCCAAATCCTGCTGTGACATTAGTCTTTAATCCTAGATATGTTCTTTAGGTGATAGTAAGCTGATTTAGTAATTGTTTTAATGTGACTGTTGAAGCTCAGGTCAGAGTCCATGACTACACCTAGATTTCTGGCTTTATCTGTTGTTTTGAACATTGCAGACTGAAGCTCAGCGCTAACTTTTATACGTTCTGCCTTGGCTCCAAAAACCATTACCTCAGTTTTATCTTTGTTTAATTGGAGAAAGTTCTGACACATCCAGTCATTGATTTGTTCAATGCACTTACTCAGTGTTTGAATTGGAGCATAGTCTCCTGGTGAAATGGTTACGTACATTTGTGTGTCATCCGCATAGCTATGGTAACTTATTTTGTTGTTCTTCATTATCTGAGCCAGTGGTAGCATGTAGATGTTAAAGAGAAGAGGCCCCAAGATTACAAATATAAAGGCCCTGACACACAAGGCCGATTTTGGCCGTTTTCGTTAGTTGGAAGACGAAGCGTGTTCTGTCGCCCAAACTCAATTTGGTGTGTCCCGCACTGTCGGCCGTGACACACCTTATTTGGACAGCCCGATGCATAGCCGAATCGGCCATGCATCGGGTCAGGCAGTCGGACCAAGCAATCATTCTGATTGGCTGTCAGCTAGCGAATCAGTGCATGATGTAAATGTGCAAGCCAGTTTTCTGCCCCTCTATTCACATGTAGCCTTTCATACGTGATAGTTTCGTCATTCTCGAACTGTTGTGGAGCAGAACTATAAAGTTGCAGGATTAGTCTCAAGTACCTCAATATAATTATAGTATGTCTGCACTTTAAGTGCTCATTTCATCATTCATTCATGTATTTTATATTCTACTAAAACTGAATCAAACCATAAACAAGGTGGCCTGTTGGGATTACTATATATCTATATCTATATCTATATCTGCATTATTTTATCCCACTTTATGCTTTGCTCTTGTTGCTTGTTTTACACTGATTTTATATCTTATTTCTTACTGATGTAAAGCACTTTGAACTGCAATCCCCTGTATGAAAGGTGCTATACAAATAAAGTTATTATTCAGATGGATGTTTCTGCCCTTCTGTTCATTCTCCCATTATCCTCCTCAATCTGCCTAGAAGTATTTTAATGTTGTAGCTGTTACTATAACCAATACTAATGCTAGGGCTGCAACTGACAGTTATGTAGGCACATTGTTATTGTGTCTTATCGCTGTGTGATTCAAAGAATAAACACAAATAGCACGATAGGCAATGCAAAACTTTATTTCGTACCTTCATACAGGGCCGTGGGAAGTAGGGGTGCTGAGGGTGCTGCAGCACCCCCTGATGGAGGACAGGGGATCTGCACTTCCACACAATTAAATACAAATATAATTTCAAAAAAATGAATTTTCAGCCTAGATGTAACAACATTCATAATTAAGTAAAGATAACACCCTTTTCACCCCGGTTACATTTTCCATTTGCCTCGTACGATGGGCGCTGTAAGTGATGAAAGTGGGGGATGTTGGCTTATCAGGCACCCGCAGCTCACCAGCGTGAGAGAGAGAGAGAGAGAGAGAGGGATCGATAGATGGAGAGAGGGGGTGCACCGGTACCGGCTGGGATTGTTGTTAGCTTCTGCTGCGCTAACGGATATAAGAAGATGTTTCTACAATAATGTGGAGGGAGAGCTCTCCTGTCAGACTGAGAGGTTCAGTGAGGTAAAGGACTCTGAGTGTTTAGATAGTTGAGTGGGTCTCAAATGTTTTGATCACAATTTATGTAAACAAATATTTACAAGGCACTCCTTTATAATTATTAGGCTGAATAAAAACAGGTTTGAAATCATTCCAATGTATACTATAGGACATTAAACCAAAAATATTGTTTAAAACTGGAGAGATTTAAAAATATGCATAAATAAATAAATGTTAACAAAAATAAAACAAGTTAGCCTACATTTATTTGTTATTGGCTATGGTAGGTTATTGGTTATGTTCACATATATTATTTGATTATTAAAATCCAAACCGATCTTTTTCATATGGGTGTTTAGAGTTGTATCCCCTAGATCAGTCTCTAGCAATTAGGCGCTCAAAGTGCACCAGATTGAAGCATTTTACTTTAAAATGTTAAAAAAATATCTTCCCGGGGGTACACCCCCGGACCCCCCAAAAGGATGTGAAGTCCACCCCTAAATTAAAACATGTTCTTGCAATACTAAATAAATTTGAAGCCTTTTTATATAAGCTGTCCACCATGTCAATACGTTTCTCTTTTTGTAGTGTATTGGTCTTTTGTAGAGGTTTTTCAATGCCAGCTAAAATCTTGCCTAGGGCAGCACATTGGTCAAAACCGACCCTGGTGTGATCCCCACAGCACCCCCCATTTGAAACATGTTCCCACGGCTATGCCTTCATACACACAACACAACATTATAATGAGCTTTTATCAACGCCTACATGATGATAACCTGTCAACATGACAGGAAAATCCACATGACATTAATGCAGAGCAGGCAGAACCCAAATCTAGCTCCAGTGCCGCACGAAACATGTTTTCGATGGACGAGAGTTTGTTTATATCACGCAGTCTGTTCTTCTTCTCTGTCTTCCGGTTGTTGCCTCTTTTGCATGACGAATACACACTACCGCCGCCTGCTGGTAAGGAGAGTTATTGCCACTCACGCACTGAAGTCTTTGCGGTGTGTTCCCGTGCGACACATAGCCAAGACGCAGGAGAACATGGCGACGCAACAGCCAGCGTCGGCGAGTCCTCTGGTGACTGCTTGGTGTGTCAGGGCCTTTACACACCGGAAAACACAGAAATATCCATGAAATAAACATACAGTAGGCTATAAACAATTAAAGGGATAATTGGGAAGGCATTACAAATGTAAATATATTTTAAATAATAAAACAATCCCACCACCACAGGTATCTACAGGAGAAGAGGGAATTCTCTCCACAAAATGTGAATGCCCATGTGGAGAATGCAGTCATGCGGCTGCATTAGCCATCTTTGCCATCCACAATTTCAGCTGCACTGACACCCCCTGTCAGTGGAAGAAGCCAAAGGCAGCTAAACGTATGCATTCAGTGGAGGAGCTATTTCCTCCAACCAATAACTCATTCAACCCGCTGACAAGAGAGCCCACCTCCAAAGATCGTGACTGGCTGAGGGACAGACTTCTCAGGAATTTCTTGGCTTCTCTCCCCCGAGCCAGAAGAGGAACACTGCAGCTCGGAAACACTTACTGTTCCTGAAATTATCTGAGGCAATTGTGGCAAGCATGGCATTGTCTGAAGAGCAACAGAGGGCAATTCAGGTGGCTACCACTGGTCAGCGAACCAACCCAAACTGGCATTTGTTCAGGAAAGGAAGGTTGACTGCCAGCAACTTTGGAGCTGTCCTGAGGTCAAAGCGTGTGACTGCTTCCCTTATTGCCAGGGTGCTAGGGCAACAACAGGCCCTTGATGGTGTTTTGTCTGTACAGTGGGGGACTATGAATGAATGTGAGGGTGTCAGGGCATTCACCACTGCAACCAAGATGCAGGTCCATGAGTCAGGATTGTTGGGGGCATCTTCAGATGGTCTGGTAGGGTCTTCCGCTGTGCTGGAGGTAAAGTGTCCCTACGGAGCCAGGGAAATGACAATTAGTGAAGAATGGCAAATCAAGGGCTTCTGTATCAGGAAGGAAGGAGAAACATTCAGCCTGCGTGAGGAACATCCTTACTGGCACCAAGTGCAAGGTGAGCTTCACCTCACTGCAAGAAAGAAGAAGAAATTAAAAAATTGTGAATCGTTTTAAATTTACATTTACTCGCCTTTGCAATGTTGTTGTTGTTAGAGTGTTAGGTTTCCTATCAGCTCGTCTGTTGGGAAGATATAAAATATTAATTTAATGGAAGTCACTCCGTAACATCTAAGAGCATTAAGACATACAGTACATAGGCTAAAACAAAACATCTAAAGATATAACTGTTAAGCTCCATGATCGCTTTTCAGGACTGAACCCACAATACAAACACGGACAGAAAAATAGGAGTTTGCAGCATAAGGTTTTAATTGCAAATAGTGACAGGGGATACTAACTGTTGTAATTATAGTCCAGGAAAGGGGACAAAAAAAAGCGAGGGAATGGAGATCCTCAGCCGAGGCTCCGGAGTGAGCTGGGGATTATCGCCAGGGAGATTAAAGGTGGGTTGAGCCTGTGTCTTTACGCTCCCGAGAGCGAGTAGGTTGGAGCAGGAGTTAGAGTTTGTCCTACCGAACAGGAGTGTGGCGAGCAGGGGTTTCAGAGCTGAGGGGAGCGAGCAGGCTGGAGCTGATTGCGTGGAGAGCGGATGAATCCGACGAGGAAGTCGCTGGACGTGGCTAGCGGAGGAGGTGACGATGGGTTCTGAATAGAGAGACAAATAGGTAAGACAAAAAACTGATTCAAGAGTTGTGTCAGGCTAAGCTAGAAAGCAATACGTTTACCAGTGTAATCTTGACGACGAACTGTTGAAGACTGGATGAGGAGACCGGGTTTATCAGCAGGTGTGCATGAGTAGATGATCAGGATGAATGAGAAGCAGCTGCGGAGATGAATTGGCGGGAACCAGAAGTAGGTCAGCCACGCCCAGCCCGGGAGACAAACACAGACAGACAGACAACAACAAACAACAAACAAAAAGGGAAGCAGAAGGAGGGAGTACTGCAAATCCTTACAGTACCCCCCCACCCCCCCCTCAACGGGAGCCTCCTGGCGACCACCAGGCCTGTCAGGATGGGCCCTGTGGAATTCCCTGACCATGACTGGGTCCATGATTCGAGAACGAGGAACCCAACAACGTTCCTCCAAGTTGTAGCCCTCCCAGTCCACCAAGTATTGTAGACCCCTACCCCGGCATCTAACATCCAGGAGACGCCGCACGGAGTAGGCTGGATGGTTATCGATGACACGGGGGGGAGGAGGGGGAACGGCCGGAGGGCACAGGTCGCTGGTGAGAGCTGGCTTGATTTGAGAGACATGGAAAGTGGGATGGATTCTCATATTTCTGAGGAGCCTTAAACGGACAGCAGAGGGATTGATGAATCGCACAATGGGGAGGGAACCAATAAACCGAAGGGACAGTTTCTTGGACTCGGTGAGGAGGGGGATGTTCTTGGAGGACAACCACACCGATTGTCCAAGGGCGTAAGGGGGAGCAACATGTCGACGGCGGTTGGCCGACTGTTGACTCCTGGCGGAAGTTTGGAGGAGAGCCAAGCGGGTGTCCTTTCAGATCTTACGGCAACGTTGGACATGTTGCTGTCGCTGGACAGAAGGAACAGCCAACTCACACTCCTCTTCAGGGAACAGGGGTGGCTGGTATCCCAGAGAGGCTTCAAAGGGTGAGAGTCCCGTGGCAGATGAGGTGAGGGAATTATGTGAGTATTCCACCCACGGTAGATGGGAGCTCCAGGTCCTCTGATTACTGTTGGCCACACAGCGGAGAGCAGACTCCAGGTCCTGATTTGCCCTCTCAGTTTGGCCGTTGGACTGGGGATGAAAGCCAGATGTTAGACTGACTGAATGTCCAAGAGACTGACAAAAAGCCTTCCAAACCTGAGATGTGAATTGTGGACCACGGTCGGAGACAATGTCAGCTGGGATACCGTGTAGACGGAAAACATGCTGGGTTAGATGTTTGGAGGTCTCCAGGGCTGAAGGGAGCTTGGGTAGAGCAACAAAGTGTGCACACTTAGAGAAACGATCGACGACTGTTAGAATGGTTGTGTTCCCTTGAGAGGGAGGCAGACCGGTGACAAAGTCCAGGGCTATATGTGACCAGGGTCGATTAGGGATGGGAAGGGGTTGGAGCAGCCCAGCGGGTTTCTGATGGTAGGCCTTGTTCCTAGCACAGGTTGTGCAAGCTGACACAAACTCCCTTGTGTCCCTGTCGACTGTAGACCACCAGAAGTGTCTTCGGAGGAGAGAAAGTGTTCGATTGGCACCGGGATGATTCGAGAAACGGGAACTGTGGACCCACTGCAGGACTTGGGAACGAACAGAGTCGGGAACAAACTGACGGTTAGGTGGACCGCTTCCTGGGTCGGGTTGTTCCAAAAGGGCCTCTTGAATGGAATTACTAATCTCCCAGGTGATGGCTCCCACAACACAACTCCGGGGGAGTATTGATTCAGCCGAGGTTACTGGACTCACAGACAAGAACGATCTGGACAGAGCATCGGGCTTGGTATTTTTGGAACCAGGGCGATAGGTGAGGGAGAAGTTGAAGCGGCGGAAGAAGAGAGCCCACCTAGCTTGGCGGGAGTTCAGCCGCTTGGCTGACTGGATGTATTCCAAGTTTTTATGGTCCGTCCAAACCAGAAATGGCTGCTCGCTGCCCTCGAGCCAGTGTCTCCACTCCTCCAAAGCCATCTTCACTGCCAGCAGTTCCTTGTTGTCCACATAATAGTTTCTCTCCGCAGGGGAGACACGGCGAGAGAAAAAAGCACACGGGTGAAGCTTGTTGTTTGGCCCTGCTGTCTGAGACAGGACAGCGCCTACTCCGATGTCTGATGCTTCAACCTCAAAAACAAATTGTTTGCTGGAGTCCGGCTGGATGAGGATGGGGACAGAAGTGAACAGAGACTTGAATCTGAGAAAGGCCTCGTTAGCCTCAGGGGTCCAGGAGAACTTGACTTTAATGGAAGTGAGACTGGAGAGTGGTGCTGCAATCCTGCTGAAGTTTTTAATGAACCGGCGATAAAAGTTGGCGAAACCCAGGAACCTCTACAATTCCTTCCGCGTCGTGGGGACTGGCCACTCAGAGACAGCGATAATCTTTCCAGGATCCGCCTCCAGCCTGCCTTGTCTGATGATAAATCCAAGGAAGCTGACACGTTCCTGGTTAAACTCACACTTCTCAGCCTTGACGTACAGCTTGTTCTCTAGCAGTCTCTGTAGAACCTGGCTGACGTGGTTCTGGTGTTCCTCCAGGCTCTTGGAAAAGATCAAGATATCGTCTATTTAAAAAAAAAAAAAACGGTTGAGGAAATCCCGCAAAACATCACTCACCAGGGACTGAAAAACTGCTGGGGCATTTGAGAGTCCGAAGGGCATGACGAGGTACTCAAAGTGGCCAAGGGGAGTGTTAAAGGCAGTCTTCCACTCATCACCTTGGCGGATCCAAACCAAGTGGTAAGCGTTTCTGAGATCCAGAAGATGGTGGCACCTTGGAGAGGCTCAAAAGCAGAGTTAATCAAGGAAAGTGGGTACTTGTTCTGCACAGGGATGTTATTCAATCCACGGAAGTCAATACAGGGACGTAGTGATTTATCCTTCTTGTCCACGAAGAAAAACCCCGCACCCAGAGGGGAGGAAGAAGGACGGATTATTCCAGAAGCCAGAGAATCACCGATATATTTCTCAATGGCCTCTTTCTCAGGCCGGGACAGATTATAGAGTTTGCTTGTTGGTAACGGCGCTGCAGGAAGCAAATCGACGGGGCAGTCATATGGACGGTGAGGAGGGAGAGAAAGAGCCTTATCCTTGCAGAAAACTTCCCACAGATTGTGGTAAACCTCAGGTACGCCAGATAAATCCACATCAGAAGAATCACAAGGAGCAGACACTGGTTTAGCAGGAAATGGAGGTACAGCTGATTGCAAACAGTTAAGGTGACACTTCAGATTCCAAGCAATTATCCTTCCTCCATCCCAATCAATATGAGGGTTGTGAGTGCGAAGCCAAGGGTAACCAAGAACCAACGGGGTAGATGGAGCGGAAATGACCTTGAGTTGGATTTGTTCTCTGTGATTCCCCGAAATAAACAGAGTTACAGGTAAGGTCTGCTGGGTCACCTTAGAGATGCGTTGGCCATTTAAGGCATAAGCAGTCATGGGGTCCGATAAGGATTCCAATTTAATTCCCAGCTGGTTGGCAAGGTCCAGGTCCACAAAACTGTCCTCAGCACCAGAGTCTATGAGGGCGGAAAGGGGAAAGGTCTGAGAGTTGGAACTGAGTCTGGCAGGTATGAGGAAACGGCGCAAAGTAGGGGCAATAATTGAGGTAGGAAGTGTACTCGTCAGGACCCCCAAACTCACTGACAAGCGCCTGCGTTTGGGCGGACAGGGCAACCAGCAAGGAGATGCCCCAGTTTGCCACAATACAGGCACTCTCCTGACCTCATGTGGCGAAGGTATTCCTCAGGTGATAATCCTGCACGTCCCACCTGCATCGCTTCCTCCTTATCCAAGGTGGGCACGTGAGATGGCGAGGAAAACGCAGATGGTGTGGAATCAAAGGGAGCACTTCTTGGAGGATAGCTCGGTTTACTGGAAAAGGTATTTGGGGGATGCTGTCCTCGCTCCGCACGACGTTCCCTTAGCCGGCTGTCGAGACGAGAAACCAAAGAAATCAGGGATTGAAGGTCTGCTGGCTCATCTCGAGCAGCCAGCTCGTGCTTCAGTTGCTCCTTTAATCCTTTAACGAACACTGCCCTTAGAGCCGCCTCGTCCCATCGGGCTTCTGCCGCCAGTGTACGAAACTCAATGGAGTAATCTGCCACGGTCCGATTCCCCTGCTGTATCTTTAGCAGATGATTGGCAGCCGAGCCAGAATAGTCGGGGTGATCAAAAACTAAAGACAGTTGTTCAGAAAAAACTCCAAAAGAAAGGGTGTCATAATCCACTGATGAACTTCGTGCCTCAGCCCAGGTTAAGGCTTTACCACGAAGCGAACTCAACCCATAGTTTATCTTGGTAACATCAGAAGAAAAAGCCTGGGGGCGCTGGCGAAACACTTTGTTGCACTGAAAGATAAATCCCCTGCATTTCTCCACCTCACCATGAAACGGGTCGGTGATGGGGAAATCCCGGCATGGAGTGGGTACTGGAGGGGGATTAGAGGTGGCAGGAGTTATAGCTGCTGTCGTCAAGTTGGTGATCTGAGCAGCCAGGTTAGAGATGTGCTGAGCCATGGATTGGTTACTTTCCACCAACGCACGGATTAACTGTTCATGTTGACCCAAAAGAATGCCTTGATGAGACAGGGTGTGCTGGACAGTGGAGGAGTCCGGTCCGGTGTTTGTGGGGTTCATTTTCTGACCAGTTCGTTCTGTTAAACTCGGGAATGGAGATCCTCAGCCGAGGCTCCGGATCAAGCTGGGGATTATCGCCAGGGAGATTAAAGGTGGGTTGAGCCTGTGTCTTTACGCTCCCGAGAGCGAGTAGGTTGGAGCAGGAGTTAGAGTTTGTCCTACCGGACAGGAGTGTGGCGAGCAGGGGTTTCAGAGCTGAGGGGAGTGAGCAGGCTGGAGCTGATTGCGTGGAGAGCGGATGAATCCGACGAGTAAGTGGCTGGACGTGGCTAGCGGAGGAGGTAACGATGGGTTCTGAATAGAGAGACAAATAGGTAAGACAAAAAACTGATTCAAGAGTTGTGCCAGGCTAAGCTAGAAAGCAATACGTTTACCAGTGTAATCTTGACGACGAACTGGTGAAGACTGGATGAGGAGACCGGGTTTATCAGCAGGTGTGGATGAGTAGATGATAAGGATGAATGAGAAGCAGCTGCCGAGATGAATTGGCGGGAACCAGAAGTAGGTCAGCCACTCCCAGCCCGGGAGACAAACACAGACAGACAGACAGACAGACAGACAGACAGACAGACAGACAGACAGACAGACAGACAGACAACAACAGACAACAAACAAAAAGGGAAGCAGAAGGAGGGAGTACTGCAAATCCTTTCAATAACCTTGCACTTTGATAAGTCTCGTGAACATTTTCACTATTTTGACATTTTTATAGATCAAAATTGAACTAAAGAAATAAATGGTAGATTAATCCATATTGAAAATAGGTGTCAGCTGCTACACTAATTATAATAGTTATATTTCTTAATTAATTAAGATAAGATATTACTGTATTGATCCCAATTTGGGAAATGTTTGTGTTGCAGCAGCATAACAAGAAAAACAAAATATAAGTTATTATATATACAAAAGTATGTGAGGGATGGGATATTAAATTGAATATAAATGTAAAATGTACATGTGATTTTACGTCCAAGAGAAGCTATGGAGCAGAGAGTTCTCTGCCAGCCAGAGGTGATTTGTTATTAGTTCAATATGTCAAACTGATTTCCCTGACTACAATCTTTAGTTACATGGTGAAACGTTATGCTGCTTGTACTAATTAGACTTATCATATAAGCCACACAGGTTTTAATAGCATGTATTCATTATCTTTACTTATGTTGCGGTCTTTTCAGCAGCGCCATCTCTAAAACGGCGATACAGTCACTACCCATCATTTACATTTCACCGTGACATGGACAAAAATGTAACGTCAGCTTACCTCATGGCACGAATCCAGACTCTCCTTTGGAAAACATTGGCCGGGAAACGATAGAACAAGCACGTTTCATGCGAAGACTTGTGGCTGCAACCCGGAGCAAAGCAACAAACCATTGCATAGCTAACTAGTAGCGCTAGCTTTAGCTAACGTTAGCTAACGAAACGAACTGCCGAGTAAAATTGGAAAACACTGGTAATTAATTATTCTATCATTTGTAAAACTACGGTGTTAAAAACGACAATTTCAAAAATACAGATTCTAATGGTCAGATACAGATATACAGATACTAAAGATAGGCATGTACTTGCTTTCAAGCAGAACACAGGGGAAAACAAACTTAGCGGGAGTGTTTACGTGTTAGGCGTAATGACGTATAACGGCCTCGACAATTTCTGTAGTCCTATTCAGCCACTCGGTAACAACCATCGTTTTTCAGACACGTAAACTCTTCAAAAATCACCAGTGGGGTCACTGCTGGTGTATTTAATGTCGTAGAACAAAACGTGATTTATCTCTTAAATTTGTGTCAACCACAGACCTTATTTCGAGCTATTTTCCAAAACCCTATGGAAAAAATGCATTGCTTTTTGACGAAGGAACCGGAAGTGCTAAAAATGCTAACTTACTTCCGGGTTTTTGGACGCGTCACTGCGGTCCTCTATTCTGAGCCCGATCTCTGTAGATATATAAAAATAAAGAACTATGACAGATGTGTAATATATTTAATGCAGCCGAACCATTTATTATAATGCATTCATGTGATGACTTTCAAAGAGTAAAGCAAGCACTGCTGAATAAAGTATGATTTTATCTTTTACGAAACGTTTTTTTTCATATGGAATGCAGTTGGAGGTCAACCAATCACAGAGCTTGAGAACTAATCACGGGGTTTGTCAAACAGAGCACATGGTGTAGTCCTAAACGATAGCTTGGGATTCTGGGTAGTGTAGTGTCTTCTGCCATCCTTCACTCCGGAAAAATATTTTTTTCTCCGAATCGAAGGGGAAAAATACAAAAGCATTGCACACAATTTAAACCAATCAATGTTGTGTAATTAACAAGGATAATCTGGTGTTTTTTAGTCTATGAGTAGTGCAGATATCACTGTAAAATCAATCGACAGTAAGGGGATTACTTACTTCCGGGTGTACAATTCTCCGTTATCCAATGGGAATGGACGCTCACATTGCCTTTAAGGGCAGCTGACACAAACGGATGCCGTGCTTCCATGAGCGTCAAATCCCGCCGCAGATTGGAATACATTGCAATCAGTTGAAAGTTATTTGCGTCCCTTTATGAAGCTGAAGGAACCTAGGAGCGTCACAACTGCACCCCACGGGACCCTAACGAAGCGTCGCTCCTGGACGTTTATGGAGTGAGAGTGTGTTGTCTCTGAGGGGAGGCTCACCTTCCCACACTTTGAAAACCCCTGCTCTAGATGACAGGAAAATAGCTCCTTTAGCTTAGGAGACACTGGACCTTCCTTTATGAAAGGAAAGGAGAACATATTGTCCCGCAATACCTTGTGTTACAGCCGCTGCCTTCCTGGGGCTGTTAAGGCTGGTAAACGTGTGTGTGTGTGTGTGTGTGTGTGTGTGTGTGTGTGTGTGTGTGTGTGTGTGTGTGTGTGTGTGTGTGTGTGTGTGTGGTGTGTGTGTGTGTGTGTGTGTGTGTGTGTGTGTGTGTGTGTGTGTGTGTGTGTGTGTGTGTGTGTGTGTGTGTGTGTGTGTGTGTACACCTGAGCGTGTACACCTGAGCGTGTACACCTGAGCGGCGCAGTTCCTCCGACGTCCTTCCCTCGCAGGCTGGGAACGGAGATCATTCTGGAGGCTCTGTGTAGGGAGACAGACGCCTCTAGCCTCGTGATACTCTACTGTGTGTGTTTATACTGTTAGCTCCCCCGTAATCCGTAGATACTTAGCAAAGTGCAAGTAGTATGATGTGCCTCTCTTATTGTGTAACGTTGTGCAAAACGTGTTAGCTTAGACCCAGGTGATTAGCACCTGTTGATCAGCTGTTATCTGTGCAAAACGTATTAGCTTAGACCCAGGTGATTAGCACCTGTAGACCAGCTACAGCTGTGTGTGTGCAGCTTTCCTCATTCGTATTTTGTACCCCCTGTAACGGGAGGGTTTGTTTCCTTTTAGAACTTCCTTTTGAAGTTCTCTCCTGCTATAATAAAGCCACTTATAATTATTACCAATACCACTCTGGTCGTGTTATTTCCCTTTGGTTCCTCTAGCCCAGGGGTCTGCAACCTTTTTGACCAAAAGAGCCATTTTGCTCCTTTTTACAAAACATTTTTTTGTCTGGAGCCGCAAAACATATTTCATAGCTTGATAGCTAATACAGTTGTATTTATTGTTATATCAGACAAAACAATTTTTTTTTTGCATTTATTAGGCTATTTATTACATTATATAAAACTGTTAACCTCTAATAAGAAACAAAGAACTCCTATAAGGAGAATTAGAAATAATACACAGGCCTACTTTAAAATAAATTAAACACAGCACTTGAGGAGTCATCTGCACATTTGAAGGAAAAAAAAATATTATTAAAATGGGCCCACTTTGAAATAAATAAAACATATAGCTGCACCCTAAAAATAGTTAAAGGTAGGTAAGAATGGAGAAACCAGCTCGAGTGCGCTAGAATTTGAAAATACACAACCGGAACAAATATGCCTCTTCCTTCAGACTTTCTCACAGAGTCCCTCCTCCAACACACACGAACGCACACATGACCAATGAGGGCACGAGATAAGTTTGTGCACAGATGGAAGGCTGACAGGCAGGTAGGCCATCCAATCATTTTAGCCCTCGTGCTTTTTACAGCGCTACGGCTTCCACAGATTAATTTGTTTATGTATTTATTGTCAAAGCATTTAATATATTCATTGCTATCGGGACGTTAAGAGCATTCCATGGAATGAAGATCGTCAGCTGTCTTCCTCTCCCGTGTTGTTCCTCGACACGTAAAGGCTGCAGCACCTTTGACAACTTCTCTCCACATATCAAACATACCGGTAAACCAGCATCGTTTGCTGTGAAAGCATATAACTCTGTCCGCACAGAATTAAATCCTGTGTTCCTCCGGTACTTTTCTTTGATTTATCCATAGTTCGCTCATCGAGCCGGGGGTCAGGTTATTCGCCTCCAAGAAAAGGCGCTCGCGCGGGACCGTAGCAGGATGTGACGCATATTTTAATTGACCTAATTAAAACCGTTTTGTTTTTTATTTATGTGTCACAGTATCACCTCAAAATACAAGATACGAAACATTTTCAACCATGCAACAAAATATAAATAGTCCTACAAATACTTTTATTTTATTTCCTTCTTATTTTTGTCTAAACTCAAGGGAGCCAGAGCAGAGGGCTTAAGGGCCGCGGGTTGCCGACCCCTGCTCTAGCCCAATAGGGAACATAACACCTTGCGACAACACTTTCTGTGATACAACCCAGAAATGCGTATCATGAAAGTTACGGTGCATATTAAGAATTTATGCCGTAACTTGCCAGAGTGCTTTGTTTTGATCGTTCAACACTATAATAATCAAAAGGTGAAATATGAACGTCCATGGGAGCGTCATAAATACGTCCGTAAGTGCAGTCGGATTCTCTTGAAGCCCAGTCGTCTTTCCTTTTGAATTCACCTAACCACTATTCCTTAACCCTATGCAGTTGTGTTTTTATATGTACACAAGTGGTGGGGCACAAAAAACGTAGTTGTCTATATATAAGCTTCTGCAGTGATGTGCAGTGAGGTTCATGGCTGGTGAGGCACTGGCACTGACTATTCAGGTTTACAATTATATTTTGACCTAAATCAAAATATAATATTATTTTCAAAAGCTTTTTTTGTCTGATGCTTCGATTAATTTTAAACAGACAGTTCAACAAAAAGATACCCAAAAAATGTAATTTTATCATTTAAATATTTATTGTTCTCTCTTAGTAAGATCCCATTTTCAATAAAATTGCTGTCTTACCTTGACTTGAAGATGAAGTCCATTTGCTTATCCTTTGGACAAAAATCTCTATTACTTTTTCTCCTCCTCCTTATCTTCTTGTAGTTTCAAAAGTCCATCATAAATCTAATCAGTGGCGGCCGGCCCATAGGGGCGCTAGGGGTGGCGCCCCACCTCTTCCCACATTAAAAATGTTAATTAAAAAAATGTTAATTAAAAAAAAAATATTTTTTTAAAAATATATTTTTTAATTTTTAATTTTTAATGAACAAGGTAAATATTATATAAATGGTATCAGTAAAATGTATAATCTACAATAAAATCTTGTTTAAAATGGTGTTACGATGTCTAAAGTTACTGATAAGTCACATGTTTCCTGCCTGGCCTTGCCCCTGTATCATTACCCTCTCTCACCTGGGCGCTAAGAGAGGAGCCCTCAACCAGTGCAGCAGCAGCCACGAGCAGCTGACTGTTGCTATCTGTAAGCTATGGCTCCGAAACATAATTTCAGCCAATCAGCGTCGTCAAATCTGATGATCACCGGGCGCCAATGTCAGCGCCCGGTGCAGGGTTATGGCTAGAAAGGATCCGTCTTGTGTAAAACTCTCACGAGAGTTTGCGAGTCACGTGGCTGAATGTTTACGTTTGAGAGGCAGCCTTTCAGTTACGATCGTTAACATCAGCGGGCCACAGCAAATGATGGTGAGAAGCTAAACTATCTATTAATTATGTCAATTACAGGGAGTGTGATTGTAACTGTGTGTGTGGATGCAAAGAGGTAAACACTGTCTTTTGTTTCCCATGCTTGCTCTTCAAACAGCCGGGGACAGATACTATGTGCCAGTGCTAAATAAACGCACACACACACACACACACGCACGCACGCACGCACGCACACACGCGCACACACACGCACGCACACACACATATTATTGTAGTTGAGTTTTGACAGCATCCATCAAACTAGATGTTTTGCCTTAATGGTCTGTTTTCTAATATTTCTGTGTTTCTGAACCATGTCTGTGTCTGCATATAATGTTTGTATTTAGTCTCCTCAAGGTTCCCGCGGGGTCTTAAAAATTCTTACATTTGATAATCTGAATGTAAGGCCTTAAAAAGGTCTTACATATGACCAAAAAAATAAGAAAGGTCTTAAATATGATTTAGAAAGTCTTAAAAATGATTGGATTTGAAAGGTACTTCTGTGTTGCGATAGCGTCTAAATGTGTTTGGGGGGAAATGTCCGGGCTGCGAAGTAACCAGTACGGTAATAGCCTTTCAGTTCCCCCCAACAATTTGTATTGAATTAAATCAACATGGAACCAGTAATCACTGACTTTGTTTCCCCCGGCCCCTTATTGGAGAACACCCAGCTAGTAACCTAGCAACCAAGCTTCAGCTTGCGGCAGTCAGAAACTCATGTATCTTCGAATCTACTTACAAATTAATATGGGGAAGTGTCAGTTCAACTGTATTTGGTTGGAAAACATCTAATTTAGTGCTTGGTTGAAACCAGTGGAGGGGAACGTGTTTGAAGCCCGCCGCACCATTTGCAAAAGAAATAAGCGTTGGTTTTGCTAATGTAGCGTTAGCTAGTGGAGCGTTAGCTAGTGCAGCAGCTCCCGCAACAACACCGGGGACCTCCGGGCAACGTTTGGGTCTACGTCAACCCTAAAAGCGGAGGTGCTGAAGATGCTTAATACCGTAGCTAAACACCAATCATACAACAGCAACGATGAAATAGTGTAGCCAATTTAATTTAATGGGTAATTTCTCAAAATGTTCCCTGTGTGGTTTATTCACCATTACAATAGCCCCACCTAAAATAATTTCCACCAGCCGCCACTGAATCTAATCGATAGATTTATGATTAGAAAATTATAAAAGTAGGGTAGACATGTGGATATTATCCGGCTGAACAAAACATGCATTTATCTAACAGGTACGTTTCCCACTGATCTTATTTTGAGCTATTTTCTTTGCTTTTTTATGGAGGGAACCCATACGCAACCCTGTGGGAGCGGAGAGGCTCACAGTGGCACCTGAACAGGGACGGAAAGAGCAGGTTGGTTGACCACAGGCGTTTATTATCTCCAAACAACAATATGCGCGGGTCTCAAACGTTGCCCGGGTGGGAAACTTCACAGGTCCTTTCGCGACCTTCCAGGATCCCGCCTACTGCATAACAGACCAGAACCAGGTTACGACATGCTTTTCTTCCCGCACTGATTACCTGATTCCGATCAGCTGTCTGGCCTCCGGCCGAGCCACTCCCTTCACTCCAGCAGCCAGCGCCCAAACCACACCCCGCTGCCACAATGGTTAATACCTCTTTTTATCTTTACTTATTTATCAAGTCAATTCAAGTTCTTTAAATGTGGTGTCTTCTATGTGCGTTTTGTGAATAGGTGTGTTTATGTGTAAACTCACTCATTCCCGTTTTCCTTTTCTCCTCCCCTGGTTGTCTTAAGCCGTGACCCCGACCTCCCCCCTTCCAATCGACTATGCCAACTCCTCTGATTCTGTCTTCTCTTCAGTCCATCAGCTCTTGAATCCATCCGCTGTAACTGTTTTAGGCAGCCTTTGGCCCAGTCACATCTGCAGCCCACAACATGCCACTGTTCTTTGCACTGCTTTGCATTTCATCTCCTCCTTTACAGTCTCTCTGCTGCTTCATGGAGGGCGGATTCTGCTCTCATGTCCCCCACTCTGCTCCTGTGCCAAATCTCGTGGCTCAGCTTCATGCCCTGTCTGAGGGACTGATGAGAGTATTTCTGTATGTCAGCAAGCGGTTTGGTTCTGGATGCCTCAGGTAGAGACGGTTCAGCTCTGGTTCTCTGTCTGTTTGATGGAGAAGGAGGAGCCTCCTGTTGGGTTAGGTATTTTGTCTGCTTGGAGGGACGGGGTCGTAGCCTTTCTAACTCAGAGGGGGAGTCCAGGTCCCGGGACGCATTATCCATAATAAATCTAGCACACTGAGATTAAATAAATCCAACCCTTTCCACTCTGTCTCTTTCTAATCATACTATCTGTCTTAGTTGCTAAATGCCATCTAAACAACACCATTAATGTCTACTAATGATATTACAAAAACTCCCTCTAAAAATTGTTTCAGCCATTGTTACATATCTACCCAACCTGACTCTTTCAGGAAACCATTTTCTTCTATAAATTGAAATACCTGTTTCAAGCATCACATATTTCACACACTACGAAAGAACATCTCCATACTTTCTCCAATATTTTAAATCCCACTGTTACTTAGAACAATAGTAAACCTGCAGAGCACACTGATCAGATCACAGTAATATCATTTGACTCAAGTGTAGGCCTATGTCTACTTTCCATTATACTTATTACTTTTGGTGAACATTTATTCATATTGTCTAAATTCCTTGTCTATGATGTGCAAACAGTTAGAGTATAGAAATGTGTTTTTCTCAATGTATTTACACTCCACGGATTCTTGAGTTTACTCATCTCGTGGTGCTGTCCTTCCTAAAAATGTTAGCAAACACAAAACTCCCTCTACAACATTTATAGATAAATTGATCTAGCAAAATGAACTCTTTTCTAATTCAAAATGTGACAAAAGAATAATGATTTGTCTTTCACAAGATGGTGGTCTAACAGAATGACTCTTGACCTTATGGGGTCAAATAGATTTAGCCATGAGGCGGCTGACTTTAAAATGAACTGGGACAAAGAAACCACATGCATGTGGGTACATTATAGTTTAGAAATATAACACAAAACAACACTACTTAAAAATAATAACAATTCAAATGACTTCTGGTGAAAAGCATGAAGAACAACAACTTAATCTACTCTCAATGTTCATGTACACCATCACTGTGTATTTAATCAGTAGTTACCGGTTGTATCCTTAATCAAACTATTTCACCATTTTCATTTATTTTAGGTTACTCATTCAACAATATGACATTCTCCTGAATAGTAATTAACTTTATATAACTGTTACTCTCTATATTTTTCCAACAACCTTACTTTTCTCTCTCTCTCTCTTTACTTTCCAAAACACCTAATTTCTCCTGTCCACAAGTTTCTCATAAATCACCCCTTTGTGTAACCATGTGAGATGGCTGGAGCAAAACCTCGTGCAGGACCTCTGTCATGCTTAAACATTAACAGATTCCCTCTGACAAACTTACAAAAACCTTCTTTTTACTTTCTACTCTTTTGTTCCTGTATTTAATATAATTTTCCCCTTGGAATATGATTAAGTACAATCCTTAGTTAATGACAACTACCATGAAATTCACAACACAATGCAACGGTATCAATCCGTTCTCAAAGACTATGTTTAAATAGCAGCAAATCATTGTTTCTTATTTATTTCAATAAATCTACCACTTCAAATCACACATTGATCTGTTAATTTTCTATGTATTTCACTCCAACTTCAGATCACTAGAGAAAAAAGCAAGCAGACACACTCCGGGCTGCTGCTGCTGCTCTCGAAAGGAAAAAAGGGGGGGGGGGGGCTCTCACAGACAAATACTGACACCCCCCTCTCTCCCCCGCTGCAGCTCTCAGCCTTTTTAGGAGAAGGGGGCTTCTTTCAACAATTAACACTCTGCTATCATTTTATTCAATTTTTCTGCTTGAACCCACTGTTCTCGTAAGCTCTTAACTCACGCTCCTCTCGTTCAAATTCTCCCTTCATTATGACTTCGTATCTATTCATCTGACTTTCTGTCTTTGTTACCAGAAAATATTCACAGAAAAATTCCCCGTACAGTCTATTCAGCTTTTATTGTCCGATGTTTATTCCAACAAGTTTAGCAAGTCCCTCAGCGCGCTTCAACACCGTCTTTCAACGATGTGACGCTGACATGGAGTCGTAACCCAGGCTTACAGAACTCTTTATCGTGACGTTTGGCTTTATAGATTCAACCCCACAGAACAAAGGATTAATGAGGTCCGGTCACTTCAAAATTGTTTTTTGAAGGTTGCGTTACTCTCCTTTGGATTTACTTATAACTCAACTTCGATCCCTATGAACCTAAGAATAGTTATTCAGATTTGTTCCGGATGGCGTCTGAAAACAGCCACTGAACATCCCCCAACGAGTCTTCAGCCGTCTCCTTTTGCAAAAAGTACGGGGCCTTTCACCTTCGTCTTACATGCCTCGTTGATTCACTTTTATGTTATATAACTTTCCTACCTATCTAAAATATGTATTTGTACTGTTACTATAAAAACACTGTAAACTTCGTCTGACAACCCTAAAATTTGGAATATGGTCAAATCACAGATTTCGAATTGAACTGGTATCTGCTCACCTGGTATTGTACAGAGCTCTGTTTTTAGTTGTCAGAAGAGGCCGAGATGTTTAGCCCTGGACTATTCCGTCCGCTTGCCGTTGGTGTTCTCCTCCCTGACTCAGACACGTCGGGTTACCATTTGTTGTAGATTGAGGATGTTTAAAACCAACCTCGTCTCCGCGTGTCGTTTGGTAAGCTGGGTAAATTCGTAAAAAGGAAGGGATTAAGAAACACCAGAATGCAAGTTAAACAATAATCTTGTTTTAATGACACAAAGTAACAATACAAATACAAAGGAAGTACTTCCTGCTCTTTCTCCTGTCTTAAGGCCCGTCTACACTACAGGCATCAAAAAATGTTGAAGCTGGGTGTGTCTGAAGCTTGGCGATTTTTTGCGAGCAACGCGACCAACAACCAATCACATGAATCTCCCGCCCCCGACATACAAAGCAATAGCAATGTTAAAAAGAAGTAAACTGGATATAAACTCTCCAAACAGGTGAAAAACCTACCAGTTTCACACACTGTCTCTGCCACCTCCCTCCATGCCTGGTTCCTCCGGTTTGCATCCCGGTAAATAGTTCTGGTCGTAAAGAACCGGGTGATTTGCTACCGTAATATCTCGTTTGGAATATGAGGAAATGAACTGCGGTCTGGCTCTCCCAGATTGCACGCGGTTTGATTGGCTGTGCTTGCACTGGCGGGATTTGCATAAACTGGATTTGATTGGCTGATGCCAAGCATCGAGCCTCAAAAGTTGAACATTGCTCAACTTTTGATGCCGATAGATGCTCGTGATGCTTGCAAAGCCATGCCATGCTCCCCACAATGCAGTTCGGCGAAGATTCAAAATCTTCTACGTCACCCCATTCAAGTGAATGGGCGAAGCGTTGAAAGCATTTTTTGATGCCTGTAGTGTAGACGGGCCGTTACTCTCTGGTCAGCCTGAAGAAAAAGAGCGCGAACCAAAGGAAAACACAGGCTTTCATACTAAAAACACAGGAGGAGGTGTGTGGGTGCTTTCCCCCAGAGGTCATCTTATTGGGAGAGACCAACACATGGCCTGTCGTACCCAATCAGCGCGACACAGCAGAAGAAACCCGGAAACAAGAAGTCTCTTTCAGTTTGACGAAAACCAGATACCTTTTGGTGTCTGTAACGAACCTGCTCTAAACAACAAGTTTCCTTATCTTATTTCACATCTTGCAGCCAGCACACACACATCCCCTTTATGGCTCTTTGTCCCTGTGTCCATCTCCCCCCCTCAGGTTACCACACACAAGTTAAAAGTATGTTTTAAGATATAGTTGTTATAGTTGGCTAAATATACGTAATACATGTAAATTACTTTCATATCAATAATAACGAGGAACACATTACTTATGCTCTTAAGAAGTAATAGAGATGCTTTTCAAATAGTCAAACTTCACACAGGCCCAATATAGAGAACACACTCATTTGTCCTGCAGCCTTTCCAGTCATTTGAGCTATTGTTCACATCTTTACTTCAAATAAAAGGTTTCACATTGCATATTTCCAGCTTCCTTTACACATACTGTTATTATTAATACAAAGTAATCAACCACACACATCTATTTCAAACAAGTAGATTTCCCTGATAATTGACATGCTGAAAATCTTAAGAAGAATGTCCCCTCCCCCAGCTCTCTCGTCCCTGTCATAAAAGCTGCTTCCATTTCATATAGAGTAATAAAACATGTTTAAGCTAATTTCTCCACAATGTTTGTAGCCATTTAGTACCCACACATGAAAGAATAAAAACAGAGGTATAGTTGAACAGTAATCACGCAGCACATATATTTACTGCAATGAAAACACACACATTTGCCCTAAGCATGTGTAACGCACCCTCTTCTTTTATGAGGGAAACATTCCAGAGTTTTGGAGCTATCCCCAAATAAGGATGTCCCCTGCTCACATCCCTCTCTAAACACAAAGACTTCACCTCAATATAGTGGGGAGGAAAAATATACTTTGTCCCTTCAAATTTAACACACATGAATATATATAAGGTGACATTAAAATGAATATACCAGATTGAACTTTCCTGCCATAACACGTTACTTTAATCCTTCAAATAATTCAAATAATACTTCAATTCCCCCTTTTGGTCTCGCCCCACGAGACCAACTCACATAAGACATTTGAAACATAACTACTGTCATTCTTTGCTACTGTGTCTGTCCCCCTTCATTAAACCTTTGGGAACAGAACACAACTTTTCATGTCAGTGAAGGAACTATCAGAGTGGTTGCCTGAGTGCCAGAAAGCAGCATCCTTGCGTGTTGTTGAATCCTCAGGGCCCCCCTCCCCCTCAAAGGAATACGCCAACAAGGGCAGCTGATAGGGAGGGGGAGATGCGGCCTTTCCTTCAAAGGTGGAACTGATGAATCTGATCAGAGAGAAGTAGACTCCTCTGCTGCCTGGAGAAGTCCCCCAGCCTGCTGACAGCCGCTTCCGAGTCGTCTGCTGTAGGGATGTCCGCGAGGTCCTTCTCCTCCAGTCCGCTGATGACAGCTTCCGAGTCGTCTGCTGTAGGGATGTCCTCGTTGACGATAGCCAGGTCCGTCCTGATGTGTCTGGGTCCTTCCAGGTGATTTCCTCGCCGCACACTGGCCCCATCAGTACCAGATGTCCCCCTTTTCTCCTCGGCGGACGGCATGAGATGTCCTCTGGGTCACTCTGTAGAGGCCGGAGAACCTGGGGTTGAGCCACCTAGACCTGATGACCTTCAGCCAGACGAACTCCGCTGTGCCGGCCTCCTGCTCCTCGTCCCCCTTTTGGCGTCAGGAACCTGTGTGGAGAAATCTGATACCCACCCCTCAAGTCTACGCTCAGGGCTCCTGGGACCTCAGGTGTTTGACCCACCACTGGTAGGCCGCTTGGAGCCTGTTGGTGGGGTGTCTTAAAACAACAGCTGTCTGTGAACAGGTTTTCTAAATTAGTTGCAGACCTCCTATCTGCCAGTGCCACTTCAGAATCCTAATACTTGGCCTGTGTCAACAAAATAAACCCCAACATCTTCAGGTGAACTAAATAACATATTTCAATAGCTCTGAATTTCTGACAAGCATCTTTGTTATTTTAAATGAAATCCTTGAGATCCTATTTCAAATCTAAATATAATTAACTGTTAATGTCTCTGGTAAAGAAACACACTAATGTTATGGATTAAAAAAACACTAAAATCATGATACTGACAAAGTGAATAATTTCCTGGTGACACTGCTTCTACTTGTCAGTGCTTAGATATTATCAAGCTGAAAAATGAATACAGAAATGCAACATACTGTCATCAAATGCCTTTCTATTATGAATTTAAATTAAATGTACCCCCATAATGTTACCTCAATAAAGTCTATGGCTTTTACTTCTTTACCAGGCTAGTTACAAGATGTTGTCTAAATTAAATCTCATTCCATTACTATGTTTTAGCTTAACTGTAATATGTTCTTTCTACATTTCAAACCTCAGTTACTTTAATACCTGTTGAAATATTACAAAATTGTTTCATTATCACAGGTCAACTTCTCTGGTATTCCCTTCTGGAATTACATCTCTCGCAGTAGCACCTTGGCCACGGATTCTGCATCTGTGTTACCTGTTATAACTCAATCAATATTAGAAACATGTCAACATTCATCAAACAGTATCTTATCCCCAGATATGGAGCAGGTTAAATCTAAAACTGTCAATCAATGGTCAGATTGAACATCTGAGTTTGGGCGCCAGGTTTCTTCCAGTCGTTAAATGAAAAAATCCCACACTCCCCCTTTTTACACATGTACACATGTGTAACACAATCCTGTATGGGAAGAAAACCTTCAGGTAACCAGTGGTTATAAGAAAATACCAAACATAATTCCCAAAAGTACATCCATTATTTTTCACAGTGAACACCCCAGTGAAAATGAGTGTTTCTCTCCTTCCTTCAGTCCTAAAAGAAACAGAATCTTTAGATTTTAGTTTGAGTTTTACATTTACAAACCGCCAACTCCTGTGGGAATTAGAAACGGGTCACATGTGCGTGTTTCCAAAATGTGTGGAATTGTAGGAAACCTGTGTTTCCCATGGAGCTCCAAAATAATGTGTTAGTCTAAAAACATGCTTGGTTAGTCATTGTTTTAGAATCATGCAGCTGCACTGATCACATGCAGACATACAGTCAGGGGCGTAGCTGGGGGGGGGAGGTTAGGATGATTCCAAGGGCCCAGCACTGGGGGGGGGGGGGGGGGGCCCAGAGAACACTATTATTATCTTTTTATTAATATGGTTTTATTATTATCCTAAAGTAAGTTAATGTAAATGACTCAAAAGTATAATTGCCTGTATTAAAAAAAAACGTCCCAAAAGAAACAAACAGGTGCTTGTTACTCTGTTTGACAGAATGAGCACCCCTCCCTTCATTCATTGCATGGTATGGGCGCCTGAGCAATGGAGCAAGCGGAGCAGGTGCATCCCCACAATTGACCTTGGGGGAGCAAACGTGTGCTTTTGCACCCCCACTTTTTGATCATATGAAAAATATGACATTTCCCCCCCAATATATCACTGTAAACATAAGTGTGTAATTTCAATCGAATTAATAATACGCAATGAAAGAACTTGTGCTGATTATAGACACTTAATAGCGAGTTTTTAAGTTTCCAAAGATTGTGACCCCCCCCCGCATTTCGCTCACAATGGTTTGATCAACTGCCTCCCACCCACAGCAGTCCTGATGCAGGTAGGCTGAGTGTAAATCACCGCGAACAGTCTGTCATTGGTGGCAGACCTTTTCAGTAAGTTGTTCAAACAAAGAATATGTTAGACATGTCTTTACTTCTACCACTCAATACAATAAAACACATTTATAATCATCACCTTCTCTTCATTTTCGCTGCATTGAATTACAGGTCACTCTTTATGTTAGCTAGCGGTTAGCTGACGTTTGCTAGCTAGCTAGTAACATCAACCAGTGTGTGTGTTTGACTAGCTAGCTACCTGGTAGATCGAAGCCCATTAGAGTTTGAGTTTATTAGGATCCCCATTAGCTGTTGCATGACAACAACTAGTCTTCCTGGGGTCCACACAAAACATAAAACATTGCATTCGACAAGACTTTTACAGAACAGTAAATACAAAATAAAAAACTTTTCCGAAGTCCATTTTCCTTCAAGCATTGACTTTCATATTTTCCATCATATACCACTTATTTTCTGATTTCATTTCATTGGAAAGAAAATAATGATAATAAAATAAGAATAAAGTACTTATATCTATCTGCATTTACAGATGCCAGCCTTCAATTCTCTTAAGGTACAACTACCTGAAATGAAAATAAAAGAAGAATGAATTATAGAATGATAGAAGATAATATGATAGAAGCCCATCTCCTACTGTAACTAACCTGCACACTGTGTGTGTGTGTGTGTGTGTGTGTGTGTGTGTGTGTGTGTGTGTGTGTGTGTGTGTGTGTGTGTGTGTGTGTGTGTGTGTGTGTGTGTGTGTGTGTGTGTGTGTGTGTGTGTGTGTGTGTGTGTGTGTGTGTGTGTGTGTGTGTGTGTGTGTGTGTGTGTGTGTGTGTGTGTGTGTGTGTGTGTGTGTGTGTGTGTGTGTGTGTGTAGCCAGCCAGCCAACCAGGTAGAACATGGCAGACAAAAAATAAAAAATCATGTATTCAACCCAGTTCAGTGTATTCATACGTGTATTGCTCTCCTGTGTAGAATGATGTGGTGGTGACAGTGCAGACTCAGGGAGGAGGCAGAGAAGGAGAGAAAGAGACACAAGAGTTACAGGTAATGGAAATATCAGTCAGCTTAAAGTGTAGGATAACATAACAAATTAAGACACAAATACTTGGATAATATATTCCCCCCTCTCTCCCTTTCTTTACAGAGTAGCATAAAGATTGTGTATTCAAACCAGTTCAGTGTACTCATAAGTGTATTGCTCTCCTTAATGTAGAATGATGTGGTGACTGTGCAGACTCAGGGAGGAGGCAGAGGAAGTGAGAAAGAGACCTAGGATAACATCCCTAGTCAAAAAATGCTATAGGAATCTCTATACGTTTTTGGAACCCTATAGGAATCCTTTAGGATCCCATAGGATTTTGAGACAGTTCTGTGCTCTATATTGCAGGAAATTGCACGTACAGGTGTTCATTAAATTAAAACAATTCTGCTATGGAGGTGGTCGTGCCTGACCCACTCCAAACCACCCCTTGCCTGCCAGTTACTAATCTTGCACCCCCACTTTCAACTATAACTAGGCGGCACAGCAGTGCACCAGCAGCTTGCAGCTTGAACAGACTGACAGGAAAATGTCCTCTACAGCTCATGAATCAGGAGCTCAGAAACGAAAGAAAAAACGTCAGCAAGAGGAAAATAATAAAAGAGGTCGACAGATAGTCACCAAGTATTTTCACAAGAAAGGTATTTATTCACAGAACTTGTTTTGAAGCCCATAACAGCTTAGCCAACATTTTGTGGCTGACGTTAGCTACCTGTTGCTATCAAAAATTAGATGAGTGTCGATGAGCCCAGTGAATTTGTATCCAGCAGCTATGCCCTTTTGCTATGGCTAGCTAACCTAACCTGTATAATGTTACATGCTAATCACATCTGCTCTAATGCACAGATGCGGCTTCAGGATCAGTACCCCTTCCCTCAGGCCGGTTCCCAGTTGAAGGAGAGGGAGGTAAAGCAGCAGGGCTTGGGGTTAACAAACAGATTTTAAATATGCTTACCATGCATTGAATACAACTTTAGGTAATATTCACATTTAGTTACTCTAGTTCTTCCAGTAATTGCAATACCATTGACCACTGGCACATTAAATTGAGGTTGTTACAGTAGCTATAGCTAGATTTGAGCAATTGAAAAATATCTATACAAATGATTATTATTATTATTATTATTATTATAACAATTAAGAGATAGCTCGAGCTGTACTGTGTTATTACTATTATAGGGCATTTTATAAATTATGTACACTATGGATACTCTAGAGCCAGGGCCTTCGAGCAAGGCAGCCAACGAGGAGAGCAGAGGTGAAGAGGCAGAGGTACCAGTACAAGAAGAGGTCGAGGACCATGAAAGCAGCACAGATGAGGAGGAAGCAGCTATGGACAGTCAATGTCAGGGACAAAGTGAGGCTCCACCACAGGATGCCACAGATACTGAGCCACCTGTAGTGGTGTCTGAGGTAGAAGATCTGCTATCACTTGACCCAGGGTTGTTCCCAGCTAGGATGAGTGACAAGGACAGGGCAACTATTGTAAAGAAATTAGCAATGCGAGAAACAGATCAAGAAATTCCACATGATTCAAAGGGAAAGAGATTTCCAGATTACTTGAAATACACCAAAGCAGATAAGGGTAGGGGAAAAGTGAAAAGGGACTGGTTGATTCACAGTGAAAGTGCAAATGCACTGTTCTGCATACCATGTGTTCTTTTCTCCAAGGAGCAAAAAATACCCTCTCTTAGTGCTTTGAGTAGTGACCAGGGATACAAGATGTGTGACGTCGAGTGGCGTCGCATGTATGATAAATTCCCAAGCCATGAAACAAGTAGGAATCACAGGGACTGTTATTTGCGATGGAAACACCTACAGTGTTCGGTTATGACTGCATGTGGCGTTGATCATCAGTTGCAGAGAGAGCTACAGTCTGAAATTGAGAAAAACAAAGCTATCTTGCAGAGACTCCTTGATGTCACTCTGCACTTGGCAACGAGGAATTTAGCTTTCCGAGGTAAAACGCATGCTTTGGGCGATGTCCACAATGGAAATTTTGTAGGTACGCTAGAACTTTTGTCACGATATGATCCACTCTTGAAAGACCACTTAGACAAAATCAGGACATCCAAAAAAGGAAGCCAGCTAACTCATTATCTGAGCCCAGACATCCAGAACGAGTTTATTGAATTGTGTGGGGGAAAGGTTTTAAAAACCATTCTGACGGAAAGGGAGGATGCCATATACTATGGAATCATTTGTGATGCAACGCCTCACATTTCCCACACCAAGCAAAATGTTGTGCTCATAAGATATGTACATTATAATGAAGACACAGGCGAATGGGAGATCACTGAAAGATTTATTGAATTCAAAGATTTCAACGGAAAAACAGGATGTGAAATAGCAGGCATGATGGAGAGTGTGCTTCTGGATCTAGGGATAGACATTAGTGATTGCAGGGGGCAAGGGTATGATAATGGGGCGAATATGTCAGGGAAAATCAAGGGAGTCCAAGCACAAATACTGAAAAAGAATAATCTTGCTACTTTCTCACCTTGTGCCTCCCACACGTTGAATCTGGTAGGCGTGCATGCTGCAGAATCGAGCCCTGAAGTATCCAACTTTTTTGGTTACATTAACCGCCTCTACACATTTGTAAGTGCCAGTCCATCTCGTTGGTCTATATACAAAAAGAAAACAGGTTGCTCTGTACATAGGCTATCTGACACTCGCTGGAGTGCGAGAATTGATGCTGTGAAACCTGTAGCAAAGCACCTACCTGGTGTCATTGAAGCCCTTGCTACCATACTGAGCTCATGCAGTCTCACAGGTGAGGCCAGATCTGAAGCTGTTGGTCTGAGGAACTACCTCATGTCATTTGATGCCATTGTCCTTCTCACCATTTGGGTGAAAGTATTGCAATCTATTGATGACAGAAATGTGATACTCCAGTCAGGGAAAATCTCAATAGAGGTGGAGGCAGGTAATGTTGCTGCACTAAGAGATGAGATGCAGACTCTCAGAAATGGATGGGATGCTATTCTGTCTGAGGCATCAATGGTAGCTAAGGAAATGGAGGTTCCACCTCATTTCAAAAAAGAACTTTGCCGTGAGAGGAGGAGGAAGAGGTTTCATGATGAAACTGCTGAAGGAACAGGTCAGGAGGATAGGCCAGAAACAACATTCCGTAACACTGTGTTTCTCACTGCCATGGACCAGATCATAAGTGACTTGGACACTCGGTTCCAAACAACAGCAAATATTGTTGAAGAATTTGCTGCCATACTTAAAATTGGGAAGTTGAGTGACAGTGTCATGGCTTCTGTGTGTCAGCCACTGAGGGAGAAATACTCACAGGATCTCACAGATCAGTTTGAGAGTGAGATAAGGCATCTCAATAAAATATTTCTGCCACTTTCCCCCCTGATTGTAGCTCTCTTGATCTACTGAATGCAATATACAAGATGGAACTCCAGAGCATTTTTGGAGACGTTTGCATTGCCCTCAGAATTTTCTTGACGCTCCCAGTTACCGTAGCTGGTGGTGAAAGATCATTTAGTAAGTTGAAACTTATCAAGAGCTATTTAAGATCTACCATGTCGCAAGAGAGGTTGAACAGCCTTGCAATGTTATCGATTGAAAGCAAGCTGGCTCTGTCACTTGATTTCAAAGAGCTCGTAAAAGATTTTGCCACCAAGAAGGTCCGGCGATTGGCGTTCGGGATTTAGGAATAAAAATCCAGTCTATGACAGGATTGTGGGATGTTTCCCTATAGTAAGCTGACAGGCTACAGCCCACATTGTGAACAATTACTATCTGATGCATAGTCCTCTCGCACTACATTTTTCATTGTTTGCTGTAAGTGTGTTCATGTCCTGAGAGTTTATTGTTTTATAATTATGTTCAAATCTTCAGTTAATTTATACTTTTGTCCTTGTGTTGTTCAAATCTTAATTTAATAAGTCAAAGAATGTTGAGATTTTTTGTTTGTTCATTCCTGTATTGGGTGTAATTTTCAATTAAATAGACAGAAGATAAAGTTGATAGTCAGTGCATGTTGATTTCTTGCAGTCCATTACAGTTCATTAACTTCAACAGGGTTTTCGAGGTTGGGTTTCATCGTGTCGTTTTGGGGGTGGACGCAAGGTTCTGACCCCACCAGTATCCAAGAATCCTGAATTGTCCCCACCAATAACTCAACACTTGTCACTCGCGCCTCCTCGAATTACTTGCGCGTGTAACAGGTAGGGCTTTAGCACTCTGCTGAGAAAGGCAGCAACCCGGCCGCTACAGCAAAAAAGCTAGTGCTCTGCCCGCGACAGTTCAAAATCTGCTTCGTAAAAGGTATATCCAAGCAGGGAACGATTGTATACTACAGAGCACATCAAAATGTAAGTGTCTGTCAACCTAATAGTGTGCTTGAGTAGACTATTTGTGTTGGAGATGGGATTACAGAGAGACAGGACAAGTAACAGCTTTTGTATGTTGAGTATCAGAAAACATTGTCACAAGAAAAGGGGAAAATATGCCTAGCTAGTGCAACTCAAGGTTGTTTGGTAGACTATTGCATTGGTCCATTCATTGCAGATGAACGCAATGCGACATCCTGAACTGGTGCTGAACTGCTGATCCGAATGTATAGGTAAAAACCATATTATGCGTTTTCATCAATAAATAAATGGCCACATTTTTTTTAGCGTGCGCGCTAATGCGCACTCGCATGGATTGGGGGCCAACAAATAGATTCTTTCATGGGGCCCAGAATTTCCAGCTACGCCCCTGCATACAGTCACACTCACACTGTCGGGTTGTAAAGTCAAGTTCGGTCAGCCCCAGAGTCAGTCATTGATAGTGCTTTTCTCAAGTCACACTGTCAGTCAGGGTCAAAGTTAATTTGGTCTCAGTTTCCTTGGCCATGTGTCGTGCTCTGCAGAGACTTTGATATTTCAGCATAGGCCAGTATCCTCTGTCTACAAAAATCAGTCATATATGGAGCGCCATCATTTATCAATTCACGATTACCACTTTAAGTCAGATATCTCTAACTTGTCATGGGGACGGCTGCTTCCCACATTTCCTGCAACTTGGTACAAAACTCACTTCATAATAGTACTACTACTACTGCAATTTATTTACACCTAAGTAGTACTAAAATGTCTAATAAATCTAATTCAGAAACTTGTGTACATAACTATTATCTTAAGTCAAAACATTACTAGGATCTGTGTAGCTCTGCATTTCATAGCTCATTATACTCATTTATCTTCAATTCTGGTCTACTTAAAAACAATGTTAAACTCTTTAGCAGTGTGTGGAACCTTGGGTGTCCGAACATGCAACCATCAGCCTTTACTCTATCAATGATTAAAAACAGTTTTCATCCTAAAGCCCTCCTATGGTAATAACTATGCCACAATGGTGAAATCAATATTGTAACAAATGAGATCACTACTTTATTCACACATGAATAAAAATCTCTTGAAGAATAATTTATTAATATGATGGAAAGATTGAAGAATATGGTTCTACACTGTGCTACTCCAAAACACCCCCTGCTTAAAGTGTAGTGCATATTTCCCTCATGTCTCCCCCTTTAACCCTCAGTGTGTTTTTAGGATGATTTTCTCATTTTACTTTAATAGTTTCCTCTTTACTGCTATTTTGAATTTACCAATAGATTAATTCATGGTTGTGGCAGCGGGGTGTGGTTTGGGCGCTGGCTGCTGGAGTGAAGGGTGTGGCTCGGCCGGAGACCAGACAGCTGATCGGAATCAGGTAATCAGTGCGGGAAGAAAAGCATGTCGTAACCTGATTCTGGTCTGTTATGCAGTAGGCGGGATCCTGGAAGGTCGCGAAAGGACCTGTGAAGTTTCCCACCCGGGCAACGTTTGAGACCCGCGCATATTGTTGTTTGGAGATAATAAACGCCTGTGGTCAACCAACCTGCTCTTTCCGTCCCTGTTTGAACCCTGTGGGAGCGGAGAGGCTCACAGTGGCACCTGAACAGGGACGGAAAGAGCAGGTTGGTTGACCACAGGCGTTTATTATCTCCAAACAACAATATGCGCGGGTCTCAAACGTTGCCCGGGTGGGAAACTTCACAGGTCCTTTCGCGACCTTCCAGGATCCCGCCTACTGCATAACAGACCAGAACCAGGTTACGACATGCTTTTCTTCCCGCACTGATTACCTGATTCCGATCAGCTGTCTGGCCTCCAGCCGAGCCACTCCCTTCACTCCAGCAGCCAGCGCCCAAACCACACCCCGCTGCCACAATGGTTAATACCTCTTTTTATCTTTACTTATTTATCAAGTCAATTCAAGTTCTTTAAATGTGGTGTCTTCTATGTGCGTTTTGTGAATAGGTGTGTTTATGTGTAAACTCACTCATTCCCGTTTTCCTTTTCTCCTCCCCTGGTTGTCTTAAGCCGTGACCCCGACCTCCCCCCTTCCAATCGACTATGCCAACTCCTCTGATTCTGTCTTCTCTTCAGTCCATCAACTCTTGAATCCATCCGCTGTAACTGTTTTAGGCAGCCTTTGGCCAAGTCACATCTGCAGCCCACAACATGCCACTGTTTTTTGCACTGCTTTGCATTTCATCTCCTCCTTTACAGTCTCTCTGCTGCTTTATGGAGGGCGGATTCTGCTCTCATGTCCCCCACTCTGCTCCTGTGCCAAATCTCGTGGCTCAGCTTCATGCCCTGTCTGAGGGACTGATGAGAGTATTTCTGTATGTCAGCAAGCGGTTTGGTTCTGGATGCCTCAGGTAGAGACGGTTCAGCTCTGGTTCTCTGTCTGTTTGATGGAGAAGGAGGAGCCTCCTGTTGGGTTAGGTATTTTGTCTGCTTGGAGGGACGGGGTCGTAGCCTTTCTAACTCAGAGGGGGAGTCCAGGTCCCGGGACGCATTATCCATAATAAATCTAGCACACTGAGATTAAATAAATCCAACCCTTTCCACTCTGTCTCTTTCTAATCATACTATCTGTCTTAGTTGCTAAATGCCATCTAAACAACACCATTAATGTCTACTAATGATATTACAAAAACTCCCTCTAAAAATTGTTTCAGCCATTGTTACATATCTACCCAACCTGACTCTTTCAGGAAACCATTTCGTTCTATAAATTGAAATACCTGTTTCAAGCATCACATATTTCACACACTACGAAAGAACATCTCCATACTTTCTCCAATATTTTAAATCCCAGTGTTACTTAGAACAATAGTAAACCTGCAGAGGACACTGATCAGATCACAGTAATATAATTTGACTCAAGTGTAGGCCTATGTCTACTTTCCATTATACTTATTACTTTTGGTGAACATTTATTCATATTGTCTAAATTCCTTGTCTATGATGTGCAAACAGTTAGAGTATAGAAATGTGTTTTTCTCAATGTATTTACACTCCACGGATTCTTGAGTTTACTCATCTCGTGGTGCTGTCCTTCCTAAAAATTTTAGCAAACACAAAACTCCCACTACAACATTTATAGATAAATTGATCTAGCAAAATGAACTCTTTTCTAATTCAAAATGTGACAAAAGAACAATGATTTGTCTTTCACAAGATGGTGGTCTAACAGAATGACTCTTGACCTCATGGGGTCAAATAGATTTAGCCATGAGGCGGCTGACTTTAAAATGAACTGGGACAAAGAAACCACATGGATGTGGGTACATTATAGTTTAGAAATATAACACAAAACAACACTACTTAAAAATAATAACAATTCAAATGACTTCTGGTGAAAAGCATGAAGAACAACAACTTAATCTACTCTCAATGTTCATGTACACCATCACTGTGTATTTAATCAGTAGTTACCGGTTGTATCCTTAATCAAACTATTTCACCATTTTCATTTATTTTAGGTTACTCATTCAACAATATGACATTCTCCCAAATAGTAGTTAACTTTATATAACTGTTACTCTCTATATTTTTCCAACAACCTTACTTTTCTCTCTCTCTCTCTCTCTACTTTCCAAAACACCTAATTTCTCCTGTCCACAAGTTTCTCATAAATCACCCCTTTGTGTAACCGTGTGAGATGGCTGGAGCAAAACCTTGTGCAGGACCTCTGTCATGCTTAAACATTAACAGATTCCCTCTGACAAACTTACAAAAACCTTCTTTTTACTTTCTACTCTTTTGTTCCTGTATTTAATATAATTTTCCCCTTGGAATATGATTAAGTACAAGTCTTAGTTAATGACAACTACCATGAAATTCACAACGCAATGCAACGGTATCAATCAGTTCTCAAAGACTATGTTTAAATAGCAGCAAATCATTGTTTCTTATTTATTTCAATAAATCTACCACTTCAAATCACACATTGATCTGTTAATTTTCTATGTATTTCACTCCAACTTCAGATCACTAGAGAAAAAAGCAAGCAGACACACTCCGGGCTGCTGCTGCTGCTCTCGAAAGGAAAAAAAAGGGGCGGGGGGGCTCTCACAGACAAATACTGACACCCCCCTCTCTCCCCCGCTGCAGCTCTCAGCCTTTTTAGGAGAAGGGGGCTTCTTTCAACAATTAACACTCTGCTATCATTTTATTCAATTTCTCTGCTTGAACCCACTGTTCTCGTAAGCTCTTAACTCACGCTCCTCTCGTTCAAATTCTCCCTTCATTATGACTTCGTATCTATTCATCTGACTTTCTGTCTTTGTTACCAGAAAATATTCACAGAAAAATTCCCCGTACAGTCTATTCAGCTTTTATTGTCCGATGTTTATTCCAACAAGTTTAGCAAGCCCCTCAGCGCGCTTCAACACCGTCTTTCAACGATGTGACGCTGACATGGAGTCGTAACCCAGGCTTACAGAACTCTTTATCGTGACGTTTGGCTTTATAGATTCAACCCCACAGAACAAAGGATTAATGAGGTCCGGTCACTTCAAAATAGTTTTTTGAAGGTTGCGTCACTGTCCTTTGGATTTACTTATAACTCAACTTCGATCCCCATGAACCTAAGAATAGTTATTCAGATTTGTTCCGGATGGCGTCTGAAAACAGCCACTGAACATCCCCCAACGAGTCTTCAGCCGTCTCCTTTTGCAAAAAGTACGGGGCCTTTCACCTTCGTCTTACATACCTCGTTGATTCACTTTTATGTTATATAACTTTCCTACCTATCTAAAATATGTATTTGTACTGTAACTATAAAAACACTGTAAACTTCGTCTGACAACCCTAAAATTTGGAATATGGTTAAATCACAGATTTCGAATTGAACTGGTATCTGCTCACCTGGTATTGTACAGAGCTCTGTTTTTAGTTGTCAGAAGAGGCCAAGATGTTTAGCCCTGGACTATTCCGTCCGCTTGCCGTTGGTGTTCTCCTCCCTGACTCAGACACGTCGGGTTACCATTTGTTGTAGATTGAGGATGTTTAAAACCAACCTCGTCTCCGCATGTCGTTTGGTAAGCTGGGTAAATTCGTAAAAAGGAAGGGATTAAGAAACACCAGAATGCAAGTTAAACAATAATCTTGTTTTAATGACACAAAGTAACAATACAAATACAAAGGAAGTACTTCCTGCTCTTTCTCCTGTCTTAAGGCCCGTCTACACTACAGGCATCAAAAAATGTTGAAGCTGGGTGTGTCTGAAGCTTGGCGATTTTTTGCGAGCAACGCGACCAACAACCAATCAAATGAATCTCCCGCCCCCGACATACAAAGCAATAGCAATGTTAAAAAGAAGTAAACTGGATATAAACTCTCCAAACAGGTGAAAAACCTACCAGTTTCACACACTGTCTCTGCCACCTCCCTCCATGCCTGGTTCCTCCGGTTTGCATCCCGGTAAATAGTTCTGGTCGTAAAGAACCGGGTGATTTGCTACCGTAATATCTCGTTTGGAATATGAGGAAATGAACTGCGGTCTGGCTCTCCCAGATTGCACGCGGTTTGATTGGCTGTGCTTGCACAGGCGGGATTTGCATAAACTGGATTTGATTGGCTGATGCCAAGCATCGAGCCTCAAAAGTTGAACATTGTTCAACTTTTGAGGCTAATAACTTTTTTGAACATTGTTCAACTTTTGATGCCGATAGATGCTCGTGATGCTTGCAAAGCCATGCCATGCTCCCCACAATGCAGTTCGGCGAAGATTCAAAATCTTCAAAGAAGATTCAAAATCTTCTACGTCACCCCATTCAAGTTAATGGGCGAAGCGTTGAAAGCATTTTTTGATGCCTGTAGTGTAGACGGGCCGTTACTCTCTGGTCAGCCTGAAGAAAAAGAGAGCGAACCAAAGGAAAACACAGGCTTTCATACTAAAAACACAGGAGGAGGTGTGTGGGTGCTTTCCCCCAGAGGTCATCTTATTGGGAGAGACCAACACATGGCCTGTCGTACCCAATCAGCGCGACACAGCAGAAGAAACCCGGAAACAAGAAGTCTCTTTCAGTTTGACGAAAACCAGATACCTTTTGGTGTCTGGAACGAACCTGCTCTAAACAACAAGTTTCCTTATCTTATTTCACATCTTGCAGCCAGCACACACACATCCCCTTTATGGCTCTTTGTCCCTGTGTCCATCTCCCCCCCCCCTCAGGTTACCACACACAAGTTAAAAGTATGTTTTAAGATATAGTTGTTATAGTTGGCTAAATATACGTAATACATGTAAATTACTTTCATATCAATAATAACGAGGAACACATTACTTATGCTCTTAAGAAGTATTAGAGATGCTTTTCAAATAGTCAAACTTCACACAGGCCCAATATAGAGAACACACTCATTTGTCCTGCAGCCTTTCCAGTCATTTGAGCTATTGTTCACATCTTTACTTCAAATAAAAGGTTTTACATTGCATATTTCCAGCTTCCTTTACACATACTGTTATTATTAATACAAAGTAATCAACCACACACATCTATTTCAAACAAGTAGATTTCCCTGATAATTGACATGCTGAAAATCTTAAGAAGAATGTCCCCTCCCCCAGCTCTCTCGTCCCTGTCATAAAAGCTGCTTCCATTTCATATAGAGTAATAAAACATGTTTAAGCTAATTTCTCCACAATGTTTGTAGCCATTTAGTACCCACACATGAAAGAATAAAAACAGAGGTATAGTTGAACAGTAATCACGCAGCACATATATTTACTGCAATGAAAACACACACATTTGCCCTAAGCATGTGTAACGCACCCTCTTCTTTTATGAGGGAAACATTCCAGAGTTTTGGAGCTATCCCCAAATAAGGATGTCCCCTGCTCACATCCCTCTCTAAACACAAAGACTTCACCTCAATATAGTGGGGAGGAAAAATATACTTTCTCCCTTCAAATTTAACACACATGAATATATATAAGGTGACATTAAAATGAATATACCAGATTGAACTTTCTTGCCATAACACGTTACTTTAATCCTTCAAATAATTCAAATAATACTTCAGTTCGCTGACCAGTGGTAGCCACCTGAATTGCCCTCTGTTGCTCTTCAGACAATGCCATGCTTGCCACAATTGCCTCAGGTCCCTGATGCCCAACAGATTTGATAATTTCAGGAACAGTAAGTGTTTCCAAGCTGTAGTGTTCCTCTTCTGGCTCGGAGGAGAGAAGCCAAGAAATTCCTGAGAACCTGCCCCCGAGTCTGTCCCTCAGCCAGTCACGATCTTCGGAGGTGGGCTCTCTTGTCAGCGGGTTAAATTAGTTATTGGTTTCAACAGTCACATTAAAACAGTTACTAAATCAGCTTACTATCACCTAAAGAACATATCTAGGATTAAAAGACTAAAGTCACAGCAGGATTTGGACAAATGTGTCCATGCTTTTATCTTCAGTAGACTGGACTACTGCAATGGTGTCTTCACAGGTCTCACTAAAAGATCTATTTGAAAGCTGCAGCTGATTCAGAACACCGCTGCTCGAGTCCTTACCAACACTAAGAAAGTGGATCACATCGCTCCAGTTCTGAAGTCTTTACACTCGCTTCCTGTGTGTCAAAGAATAGATTTCAAAATACTGCTGCTGTTTATAAAGCACTGAATGGTTTAGGACCAAAATGCATTTCTGACCTCCTGCTAAATTATGAACCATCCAGATCTCTCAGGTCTTCAGGGACTGGTCAGCTTTCTGTCCCCAGAGTCAGAACTAAACATGTTAAAGCAGCGTTCAGTTATTATGCTCCAAATATCTGGAACAAACTCCCAGAAACCTGCAGGTCCGCTGCAACTCTTACTACTTTTAAATCCAGGCTGAAGAATTTTCTTTTTGTCGCTGCTTTTAATTGAACTATTCATATCTTAGACTGCACTGTAACTTTTATCCATGTATTTTTTCTTTTAATGTTTCTTTTATTAGCTTTTCTTTTTAATGACTGATTTTAAATGCCATTTTCTTAATGTCTTTCATTTTTTGTAAAGCACTTTGAATTGCCTTGTGTTGAAAGGTGCTATCTAAATAAACTTGCCTTGCCTTGCCTAATAAAGATTTCATGTGACACATACAATTGATTTGTTTATGGGAATTAATGTGAATAAATTAACTCTAGGTATACTCTTGCTATCACTACTCACCGAAACTATAAACCTTGTCCCTCATGCTAGCCCTGACAACACCGGTAAGCACACCTTCATCTAGGCTGCACTGTTACGTGTCCTGACTTGTAGTGGTTCTCTCCTCTATCTACACTCTTCTTGTCATCTTTGTAAAACGATATCAGACTGGTAATTGACTCAGCCATGACTTCTAGTTAAATTCAGTGTGGCTAAGATGAAAAGCTTTGTTAAAATATGCAAGCACGCGAAAGTCAAATTCAGCTTTATTGTCAAAAATTCTACATGTGTTAAACATCCAGAAAAATATCGAAATATCGTTTCCCACAGTGTGACATGTATACATAAAACAAAAAGGGCCTAGATAAACGTGGTATACATTAAACAAAACGGGCCTAGATAACCGGGGTATACAGTTTAAAATGTTAATATATTTAAAGTGTTCAAAGTGCAGTTTCAGTGCAAGTCAGTTGAAACGATCTTAAGTTGGCGTGACGTTGAAGTCGTGCGACCCTGCTGCTGTACTGGCTTGTAGTTCGTTTATAGCATAACGTTAGCATTTCGCTTTTGGCGACTAGATTTATGATTCAAAAATTATAAAAGTAGGGTTGACATGTGGAGATTATCCGGCTGAACAAAACGTGATCCCTCTCTTAAATGTGTGTCAACCACAGACCTTATTTCGAGTTATTTTCCAAAATCCTATGGAGAATTTGCATTGGTTTTTTGCGAAGGAACCGGAAGAAGTTTACTTCCGGGTTTTACGACGCGTCACTGCGGTTCTCTATAAGAACTGGATACAGCGTGGGAGGCGGGGCCTCATTCATTCTTATGAGAGTTGCCATTAGCCATGATGATAAAATGACCCAACTTTTGAGAGAGCAAAACGTCACAGATTACCCGGCATGCCTGAGAAGTACCCGTATGTGCGCTCATAGCGCATGCGCAACTTTAACCAAAATGCTCGTTCACATCAAGCACGTCAATTTGCGTACACGTAACAGCACCGCGCATTCATGACAGTATGGTAATGGGTTGTTATTATGATGAATTTGGATATCCAGGGTGATGCACATCGCTTTTTAAGCCAGGAATAGTGTTTGAAAAGTGCTTGAAACATTGGCAAAAGTGTTGTAAATAGGAGGAGAGTTTACCCAGAGAGCTCTGTGATGCAGATGGGTCTTCCATCCAGACTGAAGCGAGAGAACAGGCTGCTTCACAGCACTTTAGAACCCAGGAAAGCAGCTTGGATAGTTTAACGAGGTCGCAGTTAGCAGCTAGCGGCTAGCTAGTAAGTATGCTAATGTACACATCAATCGTTATGTACTTATATTACGCTGTAACAGGATCTAGTGATATCCAAGCAACAGAGCTTCATTTAGCATGAAAGAATGATTGCACTCTATATATATATAAAGTGCAATATGCTTCTTAGTGCAATAAGAAGCTACAGGGACGTTAATCTAACGTCGGTAATATTAACTTTATTTAATACAACAACAATTTACGGTACAAGATTTAATCATACAGCCCATGTAGTATGATAATGAATTACAGCAAACATGTGAAATATATCCATTATTACAGCTCCGTGGGATGGCAATAAGACGATATGGGTCCGTTCTTATTGTGCATCCATGTATGGGTAATGATAAACGCAACTCACATTGGTTTCTCATACAGCATCTCTGTAAACTACGTGTATTCTTAATTTCACTCTCTGCCTTTAACGGCTCGTTGTAGCTCCAATAGCTCCAGCCCCCACCCTCCCTGTGAGCACAGTGTGCTCTGATTGGTCGGACACGTAACATGAACGTGCCGGGCGGCGCGGTCCCGTGGGTTAGATGCGCGTACATAATGCAGAGGGGAAATAACTCTCAGAATAACGTTATTAGCACATTTTTACAACTTGAGGAACGAATGTTTTTAAGTGTTCATACTGAGTAGTTTATTTAGTTTAAAAAAAATTATCCAACGATTTACAGACCATTCCTTCCCCATGTAAGTCAATGGGAAAAAGTGTTTCCGGGCCTGGCAACCAAGCGGAGGTGTAGTACCGCCGTTTGGCCAGCACAAATATTTTCATCAGAGTCCGGTGCACTTCCTGGGGGCTTGGGACAGACACTATCCGGTGAATATTGCGTGTGGACGGAAGCTTTTTTGCGATTGCGTTAATCCTATGCGTTTAGCCGTATGCGTCCTCGTGGGGCCAGGGTCTTAGACAGTGAGAGGGAGGGACATGATCGGGTTTTGTCCCACATGGCTCTAAACAGCTCAATAGGCACACACTGTAGACACTAATGAGAAGAACACAGGCTAAAACAGCAATGCACAGACGAATCAGATGATTAAACATGATCTTAAAATATATTTTATATATATATTTTTTTCCATTTGGTTGTAATCATTATTTGTAATACTTTCTGCTGACACTAGGTGGGGCTGTGTCCAAAATGTGATCTTTGGATGAAAACAATGCATGGTATCTTTTTTTTATGAAACACGGTAAAGTCTATAACAGTGTCACACTTATCCTAGATTGTTCTGAAAGTTCTGCTTGTTATTAAGCACAGATTACATTATGCCGAGATATAATCTAATGGAGCCATGCCATATTTCACAGCCAGCCTGCTACACTGTGATCCATCGGAGCCGGGAATGACTACTCGACAAAGACAGGATTTCTTAGAGCCCATTTTTGTCTGAGCTGATTACAGGCGTATAGTGTACGTGACATACTGAAAATGCAACCAATGTGTCAAGAACAGGCCACAGTAGAATACTCTCCGAACGTGAATGTAATGATGGAAATGGGCCCCAGGCTACCCTCCAGGTAGGAACAACAGACGCTGCATCTCCATAGATAATAGAGATGGGAGAAGAGAGATGGAAGCCTCGGTTCGATCAACAGTGATTGAATGACTCATATGTGGCTGATTGCTTGGATGGTTAATTCATGGGCAAATTTAATTATTAATTTTTGGAGTAAATGTTTCATACATTTATTAATGATGTGATTTTTTTTTCTGCCACCACCATGGAATTGAGGGTGTTAACCAAATATACTTGGTGGGAAAGCATTACCAGACATGGAGGAATAATATAGAGATAACCTTTAAACCTTCACATTGTTTCCTAAAGCACAACAATCACACATATACTGTAGAGGTGTCAACTGAATCACACCTCTTATAGAAATCGATCTCACAAACCTGTTTCTCATCCTACACCTAACCCCTCTCTCGCACTGTGTGATGAGCAATGCAAGATGATGATGCATCGCTTTGACACCTCACAGAATCTAAGGCCTGTACTTTTACCAAGCTAAACTTTGCCTCACTATTTGGCCTTGCAGTGTGCTAATCGTGCTGTATGTGTACAAATGTTCACAGTTTATCCTGAGGCCTGTAATGAGTTAGTAAGCAGTGCAATTCTCAATGGAGAGTGAGATGGAGATAAATCCCCGGACTTCAACACTGCTGCTGGATAAACCTGGCCTTGCTGAAACTGAGAACACCCACTCACATCTGCACCATCTGCTTTGTGGCTCAATGGAAATCCCTACCCACCACCACGCCCCCTCGCGCCAGCACACGCAAACACCCCCCCCCCCCTTTCTCCGCCCACCTCCCTCCTCCTCCTTCTCCTCCTCCACTCGCCCACACTTGCACACCCACACACTCCTGTACTCACTCACACACCGCTGATGGTGTCAAACGCTTAAATGCCAGACCACCTTCCACCTACCGGCTTCATTCCACATGCACTGGGGAAGTGGACAGAATACAGATATATCCTGGGTAAACACACAAACATGAATACACACACACTCAGACAGACACGCACAGTATCCTGCTGTCCTGGAGTAGAGGGTTAATCCTTTTCTGCGGCAGACTCTTATTCGGCTCAACTGTTTCTACTTGACTGAAGTACATGACCTTTTAGTGCATGTAACTTGTTGTCTGGTTACTTCTACAAGCCACAACTTAGTTATTCAATTAGACCCAGTGTTAACATTACACACATTGTTAACCTTTCACAGATTCAGTGAAAATAAATGTTTTGTATTTCTAGACACAATTAGGAAGGGGGTTAATTGGTGTATTGAGCTAAATCATATTATAGAAATCTCGGTCTTGGTTTGTGAAAATCGACCAAAATGATGGACCATTATCTTTAACGGGTCATCAAGTATAAACAACTTTTTCTGTCCATAATAGTCATTGATTTTATTAATATTTTGACCAGCCTTTATGTACATTTATCATGCGAAGAAACTTGCAACGCCCAGATCTGAAAACAATGGGCCAATGCCACTTGCAGTATAAGACAGTACAAATGATATAGAAGTCTATGAGAAAATGAAACCACCTCCAATTTGATGTATTACTACTGTATATATATTATTATGCAGTTAGCATTTTCCTGACAAGTTCATGTCTTCTTCAACATAAAAGTATGTTGATTTTGTAAATGATATTCTAAATATTGTTGAAATAGATGATAAATACAGTATTCTATAGGGCGGGGCTATCTTGCGACTGACAGGTTGGTGTTGTTGAGTTTGGACATTAACTGAAGACAATTTAATTTTTTGTTATCTTACATTTATTTTTTCAATCTGGCAAATCAGGAAAAAATTGTCCTAGTATTTGTTCTCTTAACTCAAACTCCATTCTCACCTCTAAATGTGCTTATTGGTCAGTAAACAAAGTTATTGAATGTGACATAACCAACAAGCAGGACTCACCAGAGGGATAAGAGACAGAAAACATTACTTGCACATACAGATTAGTATGGGGGGGCCGCACCAACATGTTTTAGGTGGAGGCAACTGTCGGTTTTCAACAACTTTAGTGAGTGTCATGATACATCCAGACCTATCAGAATCCAATGAATCTGCCATTAAGCAGATTCATTGGATTCATCTCTTTCGACTCCACTTCGAGCGATAGAATTACTAACAAATAATTACTAATAAAGCACTTATATACTAATAATGGACTGGCCCAATGAAAACTGATGTACTTATATGATTCTGTTTTCTTCAAGTTTGTATCTTCTTGGTCGAATGCACTTATTGTAAGACGCTTTGGATCAAAGCGTCAGCTAAATGCAATGCAATGTAATGCAATTGGTCTATCTGAATAAAGTACCTGGCTAAAACCACTAGCCCATTTTCTCAGATTTGACAGGGGGTCAGAAGAAAATACATTTCAATTCATAGAAAATAAACATACATGTTGAATATATTGGTGTACATACAGTATGGCAGCTGGTAATGGCAGATAGGGACTATTTTCCGCTAGGTGTTATAATTGATGAGATTAGTCTGGTGTGTGGGTATGAGTGTGTGGGACAGAGGGAGGGAGGTAGTCAGATTACAGAAACATTGTATACATCTATGTAAAGCCGAGTTAAAAGAGTGAAATTGAAAACCAAGAGAGAGGAAATGTGTGTGTACATGTGTGTGTGTGAAGGAGAGAGAGAAGAGGGACCCTTCCTGAACCAGACAGCTTTCTATACCTCTCTTTAATACCACCTCAAGGTCAGCTGAGGTTGTCACTGTGAGTCTGGAACCTGCGTAGACTACGGCCCAGCTAATATCTGCTCTCTCAAAATCTGCTTTTATCCCCCCTCTATCAGCTCTGTATCCCACAATCCTCCGCAGTGATTAAACAACTGAAAGGGAGCATGAATTGGGATGATGGGATAGAGAGCGAGATGAATTTATGTGTGTGCGTGCGTGTTGGTGAATATTTTGAAGCTATGAGTGGGAAAAAGACACAGGGACAGGTCCGCAGAAAAAGACAGAAATTGCGACTCAATGGTCGTGAGTACCTCTGTTTACATTTAGAAAGAGTCTCGTTCAACTGAGAAACACCTCATTGCTCCTTCCCACAGGAGCTGCAGCACAGCATCAGGAGACATTTCCAGCACAGGTGAACTATAAGAAAAATTGCTCGCATTTTGTCGAGGATTGTCTCTATATGCAGTGATGGAAAAAGTACTCACAGTGTTTCCTTAAAGGTGACCTATCATGCAAAATGCACTTTTGTACGTTTTTTATACATGAATATGTGTCCCCGGTGTGTCAGGGAACTCACCAAATGTCAGAAAACACAACCCTCTCTATTTTCCTCCATACCCAAATCTCTTAAAAAGGGGCTTCAACGGATCTGATACAGACTGATCCAGATTTGAACACTTCTATGACGTCACAGAAGTGGCGCTACGGCTATTGGGCCAACTCCACCAATCAGGAGGAGACAGCCGAGGACATTGCCGTTCGAAAGCGCTGGAGACGCTGTAGTACACATGCCAGGCCTGTAGATGGTGCTGTTCTCACAGAATCAGCCCTTGCAAAGACAGTGTTAAATTGAGCGAAATGAGGAATGGCTAAAATGCATGATCTGTTTGGTACTTTGAAAAATAAAAAGTAAAAATATGCCTTATATAGGTATGGTCCTACACTATATTATTCAAATATAGCATGATAGGTCCACTTTAAGTAAGTGGATGATACCACTATCTGAAATGACAACATTGTTAGTAAAAGTCCTGATTTTAAACATTACTTAAGTGAAATGACATAAGTATTATCATTAAAATGCACTATGCATTCAAAGTAAAATAACTCATTGTGCAGAAAAGCTCTTTCAAAAGTGTTGATATAATATTATTTTTGTATCTCTAACCAATATTATTGGGGTTAGGTTTAGGGTTAGGTTTGGGGTTGGGGTTATGTGGAGAACATGTTGTAATACTCGATGTCCAACCAAGTAGATTAGTGTATAATGTATGTATGTATGTAGTGGATCAAGAAAGTACGAAGGGGCGATACACTGTAATGTTGAAGTACATCAAAATTAAACTAATGTAGAGTACTTGAGTAAATATTCCTATATACAGTCAAACACTGTCTATATGTCACTGTAAAATGTTCTGCGATAGTAACTATCGTTATTGCCATCTTTCTGCCCTTGGGTGTTTCTCTGTTATTATATGCCACATAACGCATAAAAATAGTACTTAAAGAAGCAAGAAGGAGTTTTTTTCTTTCTCTTTTCTGCATTTAAAAGGAGAGTAGGATCATCTCCAAGAAAGTATCCCCTGAAGCATGTGTATGTGTGCTGATGTTATTGTGATTGAAGTTCATCCATCAGATTCAGTACTAAAGTTTTGATTGGCTACCGTCCAGGCTGGGAAAACAGTATGTTTAACAACTTGAGTTCTCATTAAACCATGTTGAAAGCACAAGAGACGCATTAGCAGGATTTCTTTATGTGTGCTGGTGTGTCTTATTATTCTCTGGGCGTGCGGAAAGATAATCAGAACCTAACAGTTTGAGATTACATTATTCACAACCCACCAATTTCCCTCAGTCTACATTAAAATGTAGGTGAAATGCGATTTGATGTCACTCATGAATAATAATACGGTTGTACTTTTAAGGACTATATTTCAACTTGCAATAAGATCTAGATGACAGCTTTCAGCGGTACAAGATTACTCTTTGACAAATAGTGAAAAAATGAGGAAAAAGGTTCACTTTGTTGCCGTGACAAAATCTTGGCTTTGCTACTGCAAGGCATACATTTCATGATTTCACAGTGTTTTCCCCTCTCATGGTTCTGATGTGTAACTTGTCAATCTAAGATTAAATAGTTAGGGTATTCTTTGTCGAAAAACCAAACCTTAGTACTCCTCGAATGGTAACAAAAATAATCAGGAACCAAATCACGACAATCACATCAGTGATAGTCAAATAGATATGTAGACCGTACACTCATGGATTCGTGCTTTAATGCGTTTTTGCTGTTGCAAAGTAGAAGTCCACACTTATGTATTCCTCTGACATTTTGCCTTTAAACCTTTGACTCACAATTGGAATGTCTTCATCTTCACTTCTCAAGAAACGGGATTAAACAACAACAACGCAGCTGAATTCAATTCACTTCCCATTTATTAACATATACATGCAGTACATCTAACACATGCAGCATTTACATCACAAAGCGATAGATCTGCGAGGCAGCTTCCATCGGGGGAAGAATGCATTCTATGCAGAAAGTGAGATCAAGGGGGTGAGCTGGCTGAAATGTCCACATGGGACATAGAAGACTGAGAACAATGGGCGGGGAGGAGGTCTGTGAAAGTGAAATTGTTTTCCAGAGATTTGTAAACCGTTGGAGCAGCTTGTAAGCAGCTTTTTATCCATAAAGAAAACAATACCAACGGCGGCAAACATCTGTCTTCTTTCGAAATGTGTGCTCACTACGGATGAACAACTAATTCAATTTAGCTTGCATTTTTTTCCTAATGGAAGCACAGCAATCCTTGTTTTAAGTACAGTATGTGCCCTTCATTGCTCAATGCAGCCTGCAGTGTGTCTCAGAGCAGTGTGGGTATTAGCAGTGAGTTACTGGAGGGAGGTAGGGGAGCCACGCGGGGCAGGCAAGGCTATAATGATGATCTTCACCATGAGTGATAATGAGTGCTAAGGTAATCCTCGCCTGGGACCATGCACAAACACACTAACTCACAGCACACAGAATGCCAACCTCACAAGATGTCTCACAGACACACGACTGGCCCTCCCGTACTTTGCCTGTGTCTTATCAGCGAAAGAGCATGTAGGGAAATCAGAGTCATGCAATCTTGCCACGAGGAGCCAAACTTGCGTCCCCCAACCCAACCCAAAGGCTGTTATGTTGATACTCTTCCTCCTCTTCCTCTCCTAACAGTTTCATTCTTTTATCACACAGGCAATCAGACAGATAGCGTAACCCTGAAACCCTTCCTCTCGCTCAACCCAACCCTAACCCAACCCCCCGAAGCCCGGGCGTGTATAAAAGACACTGTAGTACTTCCGCAGATAAAAGGGAGGAAAAGTGAATCCCTCTCCCATGTGTCATAAGTCTATCCCTTTGAATGAGAGTTAAATCCATCAAGTGAAAGAGCTCTCTCTCTCTCTCTCTCTCTCTCTCTCTCTCTCTCTCTCTCTCTCTAATTGCTCTCGCTCTCTCTCTCTCTCTCACTTCCTCTTCCTATTTGATCTGGTTGTTTCTTTCTCTCTGGTCCAAATCAATCTGCCACCCACAGGTCGTTCCATAGCAAAAAAGAAGACATGAACGCATGTGTTGGAGCCGGCCCGCATGACACATAAAGGTCATTTGCGCGTGCTTGTTTGTGTTTCTGAGTGTTGTCTTCACAAGCGCGACAGCAGTCTCCCCGCTATGCTTATGAATAAAGATGATATTAATCCTTAAAACATGGAAGAGGGGATTACAGTGTTTATGTATGTCGGCGGAAATTGAGTGCTCTCAGCGATGGTGGCATGTTTGAAATTCCAAGAAGCTCTGTGAAATGCCAGGAAAGAGAATAAAAAGGAGAGAAAAGAATAAAGTGCTTGCATGCTGGTTGTGTGTGGGTGCCGAGCTGCTATATGTTCTTGAGGCAATTCATGGAAAATAAGAAACATATTGGGTATTATGGCTCTATTTTTAGCACCGACTGTTTCCAATTACTGTTTGTTCTTCCATGTGTTTCAATTTCCCCCCGCAACCTGCCAATATTTTGTGTGTCTTCTCAAAATCCACATAACGATAAGAGAGAGTATAGGAGAAGCCAAGCAACCAATCTCCCAAAATAGGTCAGTTTGAAAGCACGATGAATTTTCATACAGCCTTTTAAAATGGCTTTTTAGGACTGAGGATTGTGTAGGAGAAGATGCTGCTGAGGATCTCTTTCTCACTCTCACACACACACACACACACACACACACACACACACACACACACACACACACACACACACACACACACACACACACACACACACACACACACACACACACACACACACACACACACACACACACACACACACACACACACACACAGAGTTGGGTCGAGGTTCGTGAAAGGGCCGTGAAGACTACTACTGCCCCCTGGTGTTGGCCGCTTGGATAACATGTTTTTTTTTCTTTCATCCATGGTCTCAGCTCTACTGAGCATCTGGCAAGGTAAGAACGTGTGTGTTCAGCTTCCTCACATCATGATCACGGCTTCAATGAAGATGTGGGTGTCCAAAATGCCGAACCAGAACGGATGAGATGTCCGTTTGTTTCCGCTTCACACACCCTCTTTCTGCAGCTCCCAGAAACAGAGCCTACACAAACACAAGGGAGAGGGAGGAATCAATGAGGATGTGCCAGACTTGGCTCTCCTATCCAGAAAAAACCGAGTTCTCTCATAGGCTGCCGCATCACGTTCAGCCTGTGGTTGTGTAAGAATAGTGAGGCGATCTCTGACTCATCATCCTGAAATAAAACAAGCAATTATTCATATCCTGTTTGGAGAAGAAGTGCTAATAGTGCTGACAAGGCTCTCCGCTATACCGCCAATTGCTCTTCTTCTCAACTCTATTCAACTGCTGTATATAGCATGTATCTTTATTCTCAAATCTCATCACAATGGGGAACTGTGATTAAAGTGTCAAATCAGTTCCATTCATTCAAGACACCCATTTAAGTAAATCATTTATTCATTGTGCTCTGAAAAGAATGGCTCAATGCATTTGGATTTCTAAAGCTATTATATTGAAATAGCCTGACCGGTTAAAGCGTTCATATTTCATCAAGGAAGAGAAAAATATAGAAAATGGTGCAGAAATACATTTTAAATGACATTACAATTATGTTATGCAGTAGATGAAAGGGGTCATACGTAATCGTTAATAATGTGCTGCACAAATTCATTACTTTAAGTAACATTCAAATGGCTATGATGTATGACGTTTCTCTAGCCCAGGGGTCTGCAAACCTTTTGGCTCGGGGGCCACTATGAGTTTTAAAATTTGACAGACAGGCCGGGCCAGTAGGAGATGGTGGAAAAGTGGCGGCTGATATTGTATTCTTTGAAAACTGCAACGGTTTCATACAGCCTTATATCGCATCTATCGGTGAAAATATATTTAGCTGTCCACTCCTCATGAACATTGTCGACTTTTATTTTCTTTGGTCCACTCATTGTTACAGATGCAGGTCCAAAGGTGAATTATTGCGTCATTGCGTCATCGTTTGCGTCATGACGTAACCGTTTACGTGCCTTCTTATGACAACACAGCGTTTTACGTCACTGATTTTCTCCGCAACACCACTCACAACAACATAAATAGAGGACTGCGTCGGGTAGTTTTTAATCATACGAAGCCAGATTAAATTAAAAAACTACTTCTCCAACCTAATACCTTTCTCCAGAGTGCCAAGGTGCATTGTTTATTAATGTGGTTAAGCGGCATTACTGCCCGCTGCAGCGCTGATCATCCACCAGAGTTTAGTCTACTGTTAACTCACGGCAGCGGCCGCTGTAAAGTATTCTCTGTCCCACTGTCACACAAGCAGCTGATAAATATCCCCCATCTCCATTAGTGAATGTGCTTCTGTCAGCATAGCAACCAAAGCTAATCAGACTATCTTGACTACTTGTTGCTATCATATTGTGGCATAAGCCGTTTTCTACTCGCATATTTTACCGGTGTAGTTTTCGTCATGATTTTACTTGTGATGGCCACATGTAGCCCATGTATTGACTCCATCCGATAGCTGCAATAATACAAAACAACAGGAAAACGTCTGCCTCTTCACAATGGTCAATAACAGTGAACAGAAGGTCATTAAAGTATGGTCAAATAAACAGAATCACACAAAGCCTGGTTAGTGTTGCCTGACTTTATAAGTGTTTTATACAAGTGTGTGGTCGCGTTCTAGTCACTTTGCTCAGCGCTACTGCTTGTTACAACTTGTATTCGAGCCGAGTGGGGCCAGACTCCAGCAAAGGTCAATTGTGTCTAGAGTGTGCCATCTAGTGGGATCAACTGAAATGCCGGGTATTGCAGGAAAAAGACAAAATTAATGCAGTCTTTACTCTATTTTGGACAATTTTGTACCAATATTCTGCGGGCCGGATTAAAAAGCCCAACGGGCCGTATATGGCCCGCGGGCCTTAGTTTGCCCATGCCTTCTCTAGCCCATAAGAAACTAGACTGAAGTTTCTGCTGACATTTTGAAAAAGCAGAATTTGTTATACATTTTTGAAGAATGGAGGATAACAAATAATCAAAGATATCTGGAAACCTCAATGAACCCCAAACTGTCAGGTTAGTATTGAAGCTGGTGAGAAACTATATATTGTATGTGATATGGGCCATAAACAGCAGTCTAAAACAAATGTGGAAGCTTATACAAATGTCAGTGGGGAAGACAAAGAGAAAAATATAATAATTATACATTTTAAATCGGGTCAGTTTCTGTTTACTTTGGTTGAGCTCTGCTGCTTGCCTCAGTAATAATTCCAACAAATCCAAACAGCAATCTGGTCGATCGCCGTTTGTCTGCTCACTGCAGTGCAGCGAGAAAACCAGCCTGGCTGCTCGACTCTGTGCTTTCATCTCAGCATCACTGGTCTGGTAAATGTTCCACCTACTGTTCTGGCATGACAATTGGATCCCAAAACCAAGGAGCTCCATGCTGCGTGAGCATGGTAGCTTGCTGCTTTCTATAGGCACACACACAAATATCCAATTACAGACATGCGAAGAAACACACAGAAGGCCACATGCTAATGCGTGTACCCATAGCAGTGTTTCCATGGGTAGAAATAAACGTTTTCTAACTTGCCATCTCAATTAAGGATTGATTTACATTGCTAATTCATTAACACAACATCACACTATATGTGTTTGATTTAAATGCTACAATACAACACGTCCACTGTCATTTGAAGCATGTTGTCGTTTTTATGGAGAGGGTTCCGTTAGGAAAATCTCAGTCTTATTTTTTTCTATCTGATATTATATCATACTGAGTCAGTCTCACGGCATTTCGTGTTATAGTCACGACATTTAATCTATTGATTCGTGTTCACCAACACGGTTTTCCCCTTTTTTTCGTGTCACACAGAACGATTTTCAAAGCAATGTATTTCTATTAGTATGTTTCGTGTCTTTTTGTCCGGTCGGGTCTTGGAAGACCGGAAGCTGTGCTGTTCATAAAAACATTTTCTTACTCAATCTATCAAGCAACGATTATTGTTTTTATTTTAAATCGTATACAATTTAAAATGTCTGACTTTTTTTGCCGTCCATGAGGAAAATAATTGGGGCTCAAAATACTGAAATCCGTATTTTTTAAATATTGTTTTCCTTCTAATTTGTTATTCTTTTGTAAGTAACACACTGTTATTTACTCAACAATAACACGAAATTATCCTTGTTTTTATTTATTTGTTTAATTCTATAATATCGGGCTTTTTTGACGTCCGTCAGAAACTGAATTTCAAAATAAAGTCACTGGAAACAGACATAGGCGATACACACCCACTGAACTGATTACCCAAGATCCTCAGCTATGGTTGAAGCTCGGTGGTTGGATGTTTTAGCCGCAATGCACGTTGGGATATGGTGTTTATGCGATATGAAATCCGAAAACATTTAAAAGAAAAAAGAATATATGACTTTATTCCGAGTGTCTTTTTTCTTTGAAAGTCATCACATAACGGCATTGTAATACACGGTTTGGCTGCATTAAATAGTACACATCTGCCGTAGTTCTTCATTTATAGAGCCCGGATTAGAAGACTTCCAGACAAACTGGAAGAACTGCTACCGAAACTGAATATGTGATGTGGATCATAAATATATCAGCAATTAATTAAGCAACATCTTCAATTTCTCTTCACACAATACGTGTCCTTGCAGTATCAATACTAATTCGGCTGACTTTCTTATTTGATCCAATTGGTAGATAGGTAGTAGTGATAGACAGGGACTTGTAAAGATATTATTGATTTTCTTTGAATTAAAGAATGTAAATATTGAGTTGAGAGAATAGTCAGTCGGTTTGGGGGATGGGAGTGACATCTATGGATTCAGATTTGCAATAGCTTACCATTAAATGACGGATATACCTTTCTGTCTGTGATGGTTTACAAATGAGATATTAATGTGTAGAACTACAATATGTGAAATAACATAGCAATATCCTATACAATTATGTGAAAACATGAATAAAACTACACATCTTCAGATGTTATACATACATAAGTGTCCTACACTAATAATACAAAGTATAATTTGCTGTTTAAAACTTTAAACTTGACAGTTTTTTAACCCACACCGCCTAGAGGTTAAAGCACGTTATCACATTTTTTTGTTGAATATATTATATTTCATTAAATGTACATACAAAATAGGGGAAAAGTAGAAGGTCAATGATAGAAATATAGAATATCAAATATCAAGAAGATACTGTAAGTGATCTCTACAATAAAAAAGTTTAGTGCCGGATGTACAAAGATATTAATAGGAGGATGTGCAGAAAACAGAAAAACGAATTAACCTTTGTATAAACATTAAAGAATACTTTAGGTTAAGGTCTTCTTTTGAATAAGAAAAGGGATTTGGGGGTATCTACAGATAAATATTAAGCATGACAAAGTAAATAATGTCTAATATATTGCTTTCCTGCAATGTTAACTATGTTGAAGCACTTATTTTAAACTGTTAAGCCCTGAGCCTGTTTTTCAGGTCTCAGGCTCGAAAATGACATTCCCAGAACCAATGACCATATCTTCCCTTCTAAAAGGGTTAAATTAATAATCTTTTTTCTCAAAGTAATGATAAACCTGTGATTTGGATGTAGAAAAGTCAGAATCAATATAGATGTTTTTTATTTTAAAGAAAATTCAGATTGAACATAGTAAAAAACTGTAAATTATAGTGTCCGTCCAAATATTCTTTTTGACTTATAGTGAAAACTACCTTTGGATGATGGTAAGGTAGAGTAAAAGCTTTAGGAATCCAATAAGTACCCTGTATCAAGATTGATGCAAAACAAGTGACATTTGACCTTTTTAGAGAGGTTAAGCAAAAATAACTCCACCTCTGAGGTGATTTGGGTGGAAATGGGGGTTTTACCCTTTCTCTGGAACCCATTGGTCGATTTTGGTGATTGACATCTCTATCTGACCGTTAGAGCCAATAGAATCAAAGGGGAATTTCCCCACACACAAACATGGTAAAAAAAGGTGGGGGCTTTGCGCATACAGGTTTGCATCAGAATGAACCTATCTCTCGCTCTGACATCTGGAAACGGAAAAGCAGGTTTATTGCTCATCATGGGCGTAGGAAACATCCTGAATGTGGGGGGGACATTTTTAACGGGGGGTTTGGGGATCCCCCCCCCCCACGAAAAAAAATAATAGATTTCCTGTATTCTGGTAAATTTGAACAGGTGGTTTGATACTTTTCATGTGGCTATACTAGCATGAGGAAAATGATGGGCACATTTTGTAATTTCATCCAGTAGTAAAGAAAGGAAACATATTTGATTATTAATTCAGAGCCCTCTTTGAATGAATAAAAAGCAGTTTACATGCAAATTTTTTTGTACATTTATCTACAACAATAAATATTTGTGAATGCATTGAGAGATGTTGTTGTGGAGAGTCATTTATATATAAATCGCAAAATACATTTGTGAATCCTTCTGTGAGCATTTATTAATATTGAGACCGATCTGACTCCATACAGATGTTAAGTTCACCTAGGAATGGTATCATTGACTTAAATGTTCAAATAAATGTTGCTCTTCTGTCTATATTGGTCCTATGATGCCCCTTGACTCAAATGTTTCCTGTTCAATATCCCCACTGATTTCCTTAACATTCTGGGATGAGAGTTCGCATCACAATTTACTTTAAACTGTCATTTCTCTTTCATGACTCACCTCAGCAATGGACCTCTCTCCACTGTCCCTGTATTCTGCCTCTGACTCACTCTCAAGAGCCTAGATGTCAAGAGAGGTGGTGAAGTGATAATTATTTATTGAGCAGTATACTCTTTCACATTGAATCATAACAAGTCATACTGAATGTAAATACAACTGACTCTAAAGTAAGTCCCAGTGTTACGACCCGGGGTCGTTATGTTGTTTGTGTGCAGGTATTTTATTCCTCCTCCTGTGTCTGTGTGGCTGCGTATGAGTGAACAGGTGGTGCCCGGTAGCTGATTGGCTGCCCTCGACAGACTGATTGGTCCACCTGGGGAGACGGGAGGATATTTAGCGGCAGCCGTGCAGTTCCTCGGCCGCTCTCACTGACTCAACTTCTCCTACTCCCAACGCGGCGCTTTTCCTGAGATGTTCTATGGTGCTGTGTTCACACCTTTATGTCATTGTCCTTCTCCTCTGGCTGCGGGCCATTTATACCTTACCTGTCTTTGAAAGACAGACGTATGTTCTAAGGAGTACAAAACCTTTTTTTGTTTTTCTCTTCCCTTTTTGGGTTGATCGTTTTCTCCTGTTTAGGTTAGTGTAGGTAAGAAGCCTGTATGTTTATTTTCTCGGTTAGGTAAGATTTTGAGTTCAAAGGTTTGTTTCTTTTTTGTTGGTTTTATTACTCCTATTTTTTTGTATCATTTTTTTGGTAAATCAATTTACCAAACGCTTTCTCTGACTCAGTGTCCTTGTTCTTGGGAGTGAGAAGAGTGGGGGAGAGTGCATTTTGTGCTGCGCCTAGGTTCCCCCAGACCTGGGCGTAACACCAGTCTGTGACATTGGACATTTTGAAGACTCAAAGTCCCAAGCAGTAGGTAGAATATTAGCTAGTCTGTGTAATGTGCACAGAAAAAAAATAGTTAACTGAATACTCGGATGGAAATTGCCTATAAGCACTCAGTAAAATATAAACACACACAAAAAGCTTCTGAATGATAAGAAGTATAATTAAAACATAATGCACATTACCATTTTGAGAGAGAGTACCTAAGTTAAAGAACTCAGAAAATAATCTCTTATCGAACTGAGTCTCCAGTAAAACACACTGACTGCGTCTCTACATGGACATCATGGTGTTTACATGAGCACAGAGAGATCGGGTTATTCATGTTCCTTGTTTACATGATAAATACTAGTAACCTGGCATTTCGATGCCTTTTCTCATCTAAACTATTCAGTATTTGTATCTCTCTCTCATGAAATAAAGATGAAACTTCTCTCAAGAAGTGAGACGCTTTTGCCGCCGCCGCCGCCATCACTGTTAACTGATTAACTGCCACTAGCTGAAGACTTACTTTCCTCTTCTATGAAAAATGTTTTCTTATGTCCATGTTGTCTGGGGGAGAAAACATATCAAACCAAGAGATTGTCAGCTTTGATTTTCGCTGTATTAACAATGTCCTGAACATTTGGTGTGTGTGCCTTACCTCTGCTACCGGCATCGCTTCATACAACAGATCTGAGCTGTCCAACTATGACAACACTCCTTGAACATGCACGCGCTATGTGAGAATCTGCCTTGGTACAAAGTAGCAGTGAAAACATGGTACAGAGTTTAATTAATTTGGGCATTCTCTCAATAAGCAAGTGGAATGGATTTGATAGTGAAGCACTGACACAGTGCTCTACAAAGTGCGGCGAGTGGATAGACCGATTCAAAGACTTTCCACATGGTAAAAGTGGGGGGGTCTAAACTAATCATTTCAAAAAGTGGGGGGGACTTGTCCCACCCTCATATAATGGCTGCGATGCCCATGTTGCTCATGGATTATCAGAAATCATTTCAAGGGGACACAGACACATTGGATTAACCTATGGATTAACTTCAGCAGCGTTTTTATCGTTTTAATGCCATTGAAGACCACTTTTGACCAGACTACCACACAGGTGAGCCATGTTAGTATTTTTAGCTACCTAGCACCATATGTTTTGATGTCTGTTTTTGTTATTATCTCCGAGAGTTCGTATAATTGAGTGATAATGAAGGGTACCCTTCGATTCTGTGTCTCCTCACGATGTGAAACGATGTGTTGTTGGGTGTGCAAATATAAATAATAAGGTTCTGTGAGTGAATTTCGGTGCAGTCATCTGTTAGCATTTTTCGCTCGTTGCTAGTTCAGAGGCTCAGCGTTAGCATTGTGCGGTTTTTAAAAAAGAAAAAAAAAATTATCAGTTAGATGAGTTTCTTCCCCTTACATGGATATAAAACATTCATAGTTTATTAAATGAACATGCCCTCATACACTGTTTCCTGCAAGATGTTGCAGGAGGGTCCTGGTACCGGGGTCTCTCGGGCTTAACAGGTTAATGCCATTGAAGACCACTGTTGACCAGACAACGACACAGGTAAGCCATGTCAGCGTTTTTAGCTGCCTAGCACCACATGTTTTGAATTTGTATCATATAGTGATAATGTCTGTACCCATCGATTCTGTGTTATCTCACGATGCGAACGGATGTGTTGGATGTGCAGAAAGGATAAATAATAAGGTTGAGTAAGTGAGTTTCGGTGCAGTAATCTGTTAGCATTTTTCGCTCGTTGCTAATTCAGAGGATCAGCGTTAGTCTTGTGGGGTTTTAAAAAAAAAAAAAAGACTGCCCATTGACTTTGAATGGGAGTGACGTCACTTTGCCTCGCTTTTCGCCGAACTGCATTGTGGGGAAGCAAAGCGAAGATTTCCAGGATTTTCAGGATTTTCCGGATTCAAAAGTTGAGCAATGTTCAACTTTTGAAGCTGAGCTGGAAGCGCCAGCCAATCAAATCCCGTTTATGCAAATCTGACAGCACCACGCCAGCCAATCAAACCGCGTGTAAGCTGGGAGAGACATACCGCAGTTCATTTCCTCATATTCCAAACGAGAAATTACGGTAGCAAATCACCCGGTTCTTTACGACCAGAACTATTTACCGGGAAACAAACCGGAGGAACCAGGCATGGAGGGAGGTGGCAGAGACAGTGGGTTAAACTGGTAGGTTTTCGCCTGTTTGGGGAGTTTATATCCAGTTTACTTCGTTTTAACATTGCTATTGCCTTGTATGTCGGGGCGGGAGATTCATGTGATTGGTTGTTGGTCGCGTTGCTCGCAAAAAATATCAAAGCTTTCAGAAACACCCACCTCCAAGATTTTCAAGATTTTTTCAAAGCTGCTGTGTGGACAAAGCGTAAGGAGAGACTGGAGGAGAAGCATCCGTCGCCTATCCTAATGCCGGAAGACACTCTTCTTTTGAGGATCTCTCTGCTGCTTTTGAGCTATAGAACCCATTGCTGCTGATGTTTGATGTGTAGCCTGGCCCTGGAGGACCTGGTAGTCTAGTTTTCGTGGCTTTATTTTGTTTCCCATGGGGTTTTGTTTGATTTCTGGTTAGAGGAGGCAAGCTCTGGGTCCTACGGCCCGTGGTGTGGCTGGCTCGGGCCCCATCCTTCTTTTTGTTTATTTTGGCCAGTCCTCCAGACCTCGTTCGTTTGCCGGATGGCTTGTGTGAGTAAACTGCTGTATATCAAATAAATGATCGCTATCAAGTACTGTTTTTTGGTGTTTTTCTTTTATGTTGCGGGTCTCCCCACGAGCCACTACCACGGAGTAGGGGGTGGGTCGTAACCACATTGGCCATATTGCTGGTAGCTAGATAACGTCACCATGGCACTGGTTTAATTCAGTATTATATTACTAATGTACACAGTATTTCAAGAATCTAAACGTATTCCACATTGACAAACTACAATACTAAAATGTTCGTATAAAGACAGGATAATATAATAACCACAATAATGTAATACCTTGAAAAAGAAATCCATTCGTCATAATAAGTACTTTTACTATTGATACTTGAAGAACATGTCTCTGATAATACTTCTGTACGTTATATTATCCTGAAATGGGTCATTGCAAAGCATTAATACTTTAACTGTTTTTACCTTAAGTGTATTTCATTTTTTAAGTAATAAACTGATCTGATCATGGTCAGGAGTTAGCAGGGTTTTTTTCACACACGACATGTGTTGTAATTTATATTTAAACATCAGAAAAGCAATAATTCATTCAATTCTGTATGTGACTTTCTATTATCATAAACCAACAGACTACCATCCACACTGAGGCAAGGCTGCTTAACTGCTACATACTGTATCTGACTTACTTTTTAGACATTTCTAAGTAAATGGTAAAAAATGTATTTTCAGCTGTGAAAAAAAGTGAACCTCGAGGATATGTTGCAGAGAAAAAGAAGCCTGCACACTCTACTAGCTGATATATATTCACACATATCTTCTGTATGATCTTTGTACTCCAGGAAGATTTATGTGTTGCCTTTACTCCGGCTCTATTGTGTATACAATATGCCCACAGACATACAGTATATAGGCAACATTTAATTCAAATGTGTACACATGCAGTCAGTCCAGCACACACAAACACACACACACATACATACACACAAACACACATGCATACTGTACACACACACACACACACACACACACACACACACACACACACACACACACACACACACACACACACACACACACACACACACACACACACACACACACACACACACACACACACACACACACACACACACACACAAACAAGGTTTTCTTCCCCAGGCATCAGGTAGGCAATCCATCCTTTGATGGGTAATTGTTCTTTTTCTTATTAAAAGAACAGGTGGCCATGAGATAGCAGTCTCATTTTTCACTGTTGCTGCACTCCATGAGTCCAAACTAATGATCAAAACATTGAGCTCCTCCAAATAATCTCTCAACCCCAGACTGATATATATGGGAACTGATGGGAGTGTGTGGGTGCAAATGCGTTTTTGTGTGACTGTACTGTCAGTGCCTGAATGTCTTAGTGTGTTTGAATGTATGGTTCCACCTCCATTCCCTGATTTCCAGTGTTTCCACGTTAAAGACGTTTCAAGTCATCAAAAGTAATTTTAATTAAAAGCCATTTGTATTTTGGGTCATACTGCCAGGACTAAGAATAAACAACATACCAGATAATTACTAGTACATACATTTATTGACATGTTAAACAGTTCATAGAAGAATAAATAAGAGCAATGAATATATCATAGTTCTCTTGACCCTGCTGAGCAAAGCTGATTCAATTCCAATGACCCTTTTGATTATTTGCAGTTAACGTAAAGCAGAGCCCTTGTAAAACCTTCAAAGACTTATAAAATAGGATTTAACCTTATGCAGACCTACATTTCAGACAATTAAAACGTTGTAAGGTCCAGTAGAAAACACAGTTCGGTTTGGTTATTTGTTTGTTTAGTTGATGGTTTCTTTGCGTGCAATTGCACATGCCGTTATGCATGGGTGCCTTCATGTGTTTGTATGGGGGCAAATGTGGTAAAAATCTAGACCTTCATTCGAGTATTTCAACAAGGTTGCTGGGACAGCGGCTGTGACAGATAGCTCGCTTCTTTTTCACACTGGTGCCATTCTGCAAGGACCTTCCTCTCAAACACTCACATTCAAACAAAGAGAGAAACCTAATGTTTTCTTTTTTTAATCCAGTTGTGGCTCATTCTTGCTGCACAATGCTTATCGCTTTCAAAGGGAAACCAGCGTGCATCTCAAAAAGAAGAGATGAAAGCAGGTTAATTATCTTTTATGCATGGAGGGAATTCATTGGTGCTGTACCAAAGGTTTAGTTGTTGGAGGAGAAAATGTAGACTGTTTTAGGCTACATTTAGATTTTTTAAAACACAAGCTATTCAGTTAGGACAAACTAACTGGAATACAACATTTAAAAACATTCAGGGATGTGTGAGGCGTGTGATGTTATTTGCATTTTTTCTTCCCTCCCTGTCACAAAACCTGTGATGAGTAATGACGCCCTGCCACACACATCCACTCAGGAGATTTGGCACATGATTTCAGTGATTTGTGTCTGATAGCATAGTGATGACACCATTGGAGGCGGCACGATGTAGCGCTTTGGTGTGTGAAATAAAAATGTTTTCAGTCCTGCACACTGTCAAACCTCCCATCTCTCCTGCTCTCCCTTAGCTTTTGATAATTTGTGCTTCGTTCTGCCACTTTATTCAGCCCGATGAGATTAGTCACCGCCTGTCCCATCTGTTGTTTTTACGACTCATTTGTTTACTCGCTAGTTCACATCGGAGCATGCCGAAGCCAGGGGGATTCCTTAAGAGGAGGATTGGGTACGGGCTCTGAGGTCAACTCAGCTCAATGATCCATCACATTTCTCACAAGTAACTGGGATGTACAACACAGATTATTTTCATTTCCGATCATAATTAGAGGCAAAGTAATCCAAAAATGTAACCTGACAGTACGCAAAGGAGCATTTCAGGCAAAAACCAACTTTTGATGGTGCTTTTTTGGACATATCAATTAACTACTTCCCGTCTTGTTCTTCATTGTAAACCCTGGCTAACCACTAATTTACCAGACCTGGTAGACAAGTCTGCTGGTGGTCGCTGTCTACAGGGAAATGTAGCTGCAAACATGGACTTGCCAGGACAGGTGGTGATGTGAAGCAAGCTTGCAATAGTTTCACATTATGTTGATGAGTAATACAAACACAGCTGGAGTAATTTGCAGTAAAATAAACCCTGCCAAGACCCAAAGTTGATCAAGACTCTTGATGCTTTCATGAATGCCATACGTGTTAGGAATCTTGGAAAAAGGTAGGACCCAAAAGCAGACTACAAAAAACGGAAAAAGGTCTTGAAACAAAAGCGAGCTTTACTTAAAAGCTGATTAACAAAACATGGCATAACTTGAAACGGTAACAGAAAACAACTACACAAAAACTGACCGTGAGAAACATGGAGGAAGGCCGGAAAGACAACCAAGAAACATGACGTGAAGGGAGGACAAACAAACAATGAACCGACAGGGGCACACAGGAAGAGACAAGACTAAATACAGGGAGGGGAAATCACGAGACAAGAAACAGCCGGGCAGGGAAGGCAGAAACACAAGGGCAACAGGTGAACATAATTAGACAATCAGACACACCAGGGAAGATAACAACAGAATAACAAGGCACAGGTGGGAACAGAACAGCAAAATAACACCCAAAACAAGACAGACTAAACTAAAAACGTGACATGACATTAGGTTTGTGACAATACGGTTGATTGGCTCTTTGTCCAAGCTGTTTATAATGGAATCATCATTTGTCCATCCATCTCTGAATCCATTTGTCATTGCCCACTTGTGTATTGAAATGATTTGGATGGTATCTAGCTGTCTGTATTTATGTTTCCCATAATGAAGGAATAGCTCAAAAAGGCTAACGAGGAAGCTTCCAGTTTTTGGTTTGCTTAGCTAAAACTTGAAATAGGGAAACAGCTAACTTAACTCTTGGCTTTAACATCCCTACCAGCATCTATTAGATACACTATTCAACATGCTGGTTGTGGCCTTTTCTTAGGTGTAATGTACTGTGCAGATTATTTATTGATCAGGCGTGGTGAGCTCCTACAGACTTAGTTTAAGTTATAGGCAAATTTATTGCAAGTTAAAGCTTTATTTGTATTGTATAGGCTTTGATTAGAGGCTGTAGATTTATAGTAAACATATAACTCCTCTCCTATAGTATACAAGACTATGGCAGTGATTCTAAAAGTGGGGTCTAAATTAAAGTTGAAAAATATAGGAATGGATAAAGTATATATTTTTATATTTTTTCATTTATTCAGGGATTATTTGCAGGATATTACATGGCACCAAGTTTCAGTTTTGGTGCTTGGTTTCTTCTTGGTAGCTATTGGATTTTTGTTCTTGAAAAAAATGAACATCCTCCTTTCTCCTGATTTCTCCTTGATAGACCTTTGTGCCAAGTTAGCCTCAGATGTTGCTATAAAATATTGACAACATGTCTTGCAGCATTTTCACTGCTGCCAATATACTGAGTACTGAGCGTGTCATTTTTTACTGGCCATGTAAAAATGATGTTGCGATTATGTTGCAATGTCAGGAAATAGTTTTCTGTCTATTGTTGAAGGTCTTTCTGCATTTCACCATCACCTATTCCTTATTGAAATTCTATATGCAAAGAAGAATGAAGAACTAAAGGAGCAGGATACTCCTCGATACAACTGATAACTTAAAAAGCCTGTTGTGGATTAAATGGGCTGGTTACTTTTTTTAAATCAAAAACAAAACTTGAACATTTCATTTCTACACCACCTTACATTTTAGATTTGTCCTCTACCACATCCCAAATAATAAATTCAACAGAGTTACAAAATATTAAATGGTATACTTCAGTGCAACCCGGTATCACAGCAAGACGTGAACATGTGACAATTTACCATGCTGGGAGACGTGAAGATGTCACGATTTCGTCCCTTCAAACGTGACAGTTACATGGTATTGTTAACCCATGTTAACCAGTGGAGAAATACCCGGAAATGCCAAGCAAAGGCTACCCCGACGGTCGGTTGTTATTGTCAATATTAATATAATAATGATTTATTTTTTAATAGTCACACTCGATTACGCCGATTTTCTTGTTGCCCCAGCTGGTCGACACCTCTTTTAGCAGAAACAAAGGCTACATTAATGTATTGAATCGATTTTAATCCATGCGTGTGGATGTGGAATTAACGGACGTGACGTTGTGCGATTGCGTTGCCAGGCAACAGCTTTGGTTCATGTTAATTTACAAACTCTCCAACTACAACCGTAGTTATATTTAAAAACATGTTAGAAGGCCTCACAAAGTACTTTAATGTAAATTTAAATGTGAAGGAATGTGTGTATAACAAATTACATCCGTCATAAACAAAACCGGAAACAGACGTAGGCAAGATCCTCAGCTCGATGAATGGATGGTTTAGCCACAGTGCACGCTGGGATTTGGTGTTTATGCGATGTGAAATCCGAAAACATTTTTTTTAAATACTACTTTATTCCGAGTGTGCTTGCTTTTGTCTTTGAAAGTCATCACATAACCGCATTGTAATAAACGGTTCGGCTGCATTAAATATTACATATCTGCCGTAGTTCGAAGACTTCTAGACAAACAGGAAGAACTGCGGCCAAAACTGAGAACGTGACGTGGATCATAAATATATAAGCAATTAAACAACATCTAACATTTATTTTCACACAATACGTCTCCATGTAGCATCAACACTAATTCGGCTGACTTTTATATTTGATCCAATTGGTAGATAGGCTGTATTTACACCATAACGGTGCACAGCTGATAGAAAGGGACACCTGGTGGTTAAAGCACGTTATTGAGTTTTATTAATTTGTTATTAGATATTAATAGGATCCCTATAAAGTATATTCATTACTCGTTATTCTCTACTAATAATTAATTAAAGACTGTATGTTATTTTACATGCAAGTTTCGTTTTTTTGTTGTTATAGCACCTCCTAAAGGCAACTGGCTTGATTGCAGCCTTTTCGTGCTATTTTTGGATGTAAGTGTTTTCATTGGTCAGTAGAGGTCACATTATCATAGTCACATGAATGAGTTGAAAGGTCAGTGGCCATGTTTTTCCAGCAGAACAGCTAGAGTGCCACATGTTATTGTACCTCCTCAAACATCTGGCTCCATCTGCTCATGTGGACCTTGGAGAGGCATTGTTTGTGAGTTTAACGATTCATCTATGTTTATAGATTTCATTTATGTTTATATTTTGTAACGTGTCATTGTGTTGATTGCAATGCTTTGTGCTTTTTACTTTCAGTTTCACAAGATTACAACAATAAACTGTTTAACTATCTAGCGATGTGTACATCATTGCTACGTGCCCAGGGGCCAGAATAGTGAAAAAACAACATCACAGCGGGTTCTACACAGCAGACGCCTTCGTAAACAAGAGAGGTTTTCTTCAAAGCAACTTCAGCTGCGCCAGCCTGACATTCCCATAAAGCTACATGATGGATGCTACACCTCACGCAGAAGAGCAACAGGCGGGTCCATCATCCGACAGGGGCCTTCTTATCAGGTCTGTAGCCAATAGCTCCAGCTCAAGTTCCAAAACATCTTCTGCTAGCTTAGCTGCAGCTAAAGCATGAGCTAAAGTTTTAGCTGAACGAGCGACTCAGCTTGAGGCTTAATTATGGCATGATCTCGTCTTCAGGACTGGTACGGGTCACCAGAAATGATCGAGAAGGCTCTCTTCGACAGAGTGGAGCAGTTCCCTAAGATCAACAACAGAGATCCTGTGAAGCTCAGAGAGCTTGGCGATCTGCTACAGGAGCTAGTTTCAGCACAGCAACAAGGCAACCTACCTGGGCTAGCCTGCTTAAACACCTCAAGAAGCCTGAACCCTATTGTGGAGAAGTTGCCATTCAACCTTCAGGATAAATGGATGTCTCATGGGAGTACCTACAAAGAGAAGAACAATGTGCATTTCCCCCCATTCACCTACTTTCCTGACTTCGTACGCAGAGAGGCCTACATCCGTAACGACCCAAGTTTCTTTCTGTCTTCTTCAACTGTTGCAATAGTGAAGCAGGATAACACAGTTAAGAAGATGGACAGCTCTAAGAACCTCTCCTCACACATGACGGAGGTCTCTTATATGTCTGACTCTGACAATACAGAGACTCCCAGTGCCAAGCCCGATGTCGAAAAGCAATGTCCTATCCACAAAAAGCCTCACCCTCTTAAATATTGCAGAGGCTTTAGGATCAAGACACTAGAAGAGCGCAAGGCATTTCTTAGGGAGGGTGGCATATGTTTTAGATGTTGTTCTTCTAGCAAACATCTTGCAAAAGACTGTAAGATTGCAGTACAAAGTAAAGAGTGCAACAGCAACAAGCATATAGCAGCTCTTCATCCTGGACCAGCTCCATGGCATAACCAGAACCCTGAGTCAGAGAACGGCGGGGAGGATGACACCGAGTCATCTCCGACAGTGAACTCTAAGTGTACGGAGGTCTGTGGAGAAAACAACGGGCCACGCTCTTGCTCAAAGATCTGTCTCATCACAGTGCATCCTAAGGGACAACCTGACAGGTCAGTGAGACTCTACGCTATCCTTGATGACCAGAGCAATCGATCACTCGCCAGATCAGAGTTCTTTGACCTCTTTGGCGTTGAAGGCACAGACGGTCTCTACACACTACGGACCTGTGCTGGTCTTACTGAGATGTCTGGAAGGAGAGCCACAAGCTTCATTGCACAACCTTTGGACGGAAATCTCAGCATTAATCTCCCGACTCTCATAGAATGCAACTACATTCCGGAAGACAGGTCAGAGATACCTACACCAGAGGTGGCTAAATGTCACACTCACCTCCACTCCATTGCTCAGCACATTCCACCACTTGATCCAGAGGCTCAGATCCTTCTTCTCCTTGGGCGGGATGTTTTACAAGTTCATAAGGTGAGAGACCAGCGCAATGGACCTAATAACGTACCATATGCTCAATGCTTAGATCTTAGCTGGGTCATCATTGGTGAAGCCTGTCTAGGCTCAGCTCACAAACCCAAAGATGTGTGTTCCGCACTCACATCCTCGAGAATGGGCGTCACTCTCACTTCACGCCCTGTCCAAACCACCTTACTCTGAAAGAGAAACTCACCGAGAACAAACATGGGTTCTGTAGTTCCTTTGAACCGTACAGTTCACAGCTATCTAGTGGTCCAGCTTCACGCACCAAAGATGACTCCTTGGGTAGTGATATCTTCCAACGCACAGAGGACGACAACAATGGCGCACTGTCTATCGAAGACAAGCAGTTCATCAACCTTATGGATAAAGAGATGTTTATCGATGAAGGAAACAGCTGGGTAGCTCCACTCCCTCATCGAGAGCACGTCTGCCTAACAACAGGGGGTTGACTGTCAAACGCTTTAATTCTCTTTGCCGTACTCTCGAAAGAAAGGCCGAAATAAAGCAACACTTTGTCACCTTCATGCAAAGGATATTCGATCAAGATCACGCAGAGCTGGCTCCATCACTGGCAGAAGGAGAAGAGTGCTGGTACCTCCCAACATTTGGAGTGTATTACCCCTGCAAGCCAGCACAGTGTTTGACTCAAGCGCCAAACATCTAGGAGTGTCTCTTAACGATATGTTGCTAACTGGACCAGACCTTAACAATGGCTTGATAGGAGTCTTGATCCGCTTTAGGCGAGAGCAGGTTGCTGTAACCGCAGACATCGAACAGATGTTCCATAGTTTCATTGTGAGGGAAGATCACAGGAACTTCCTCCGATTCTTATTGTTCAAGGACAACGACCCGACAGACAAGGTTGTGGAATACCGGATGCGGGTGCATGTGTTCGGAAACAGCCCTTCTCCAGCAGTAGCAACCTACGGCCTCAGACAAGCAGCTTTACACGGAGTAAACAAGTTTGGCAACGCAGCAAACAAATTCATAAACAGGGAGTTCTATGTGGATGATGGCCTTACATCTCTGCCATCGGCAACTGAGACCGTCGGATTACTCGCAGCAGCACGAGGTATGTTGAGCATGTCCAATTTACACCTCCACAAGATTGCATCTAACTGTCCAGCAGTCATGCATGCTTTTCCATCCTCTGAGTATGCCAAGGACTTGAACAATCTTGACCTAGATAATGATTGCCCTCCAGTGCAGCACAGTCTAGGATTGAACTGGAACCTAAGCAATGATATATTTACTTTCCAGGTTGCCAGCACCGTAAAACCCTTCACACGCAGAGGTGTTCTTGCTACTGTGAACAGTTTATTCGATCCTCTTGGTCTGGTGGCACCAATCTCCATCCAAGGAAAGCTCTTACTGAAAGAGCTGGAGCTCTCTCAGTAAAAAGATTTAAAGAGCTATCTACAGCAGCTGTCATCTACCTGGAGCTATCGGCAGCAGCTAATATCTGCCCGGAGCTATCTGCAGCAGCTAACGTCTGCCTGGAGCTATCTGCAGCAGCTAACAACTACCCGGAGCTATCTGCAGCAGCTAATGTCTGCCTGGAGCTATCTGCAGCAGCTAACATCTACCCTGAGCTATCTCACCAACCACAGCTTCCAGTATGCCACCAAAGAAGGTGCAGATGGACAGCAAAGAAGGAAAACCAGAGGAGGATCTGGTCTCTCTTGCTTAAGTAACAGAGTTACTTAATCAGCAGAAAGACATGTTTACTGCAACAGGAGAACTTCAGAGGCTTTGTTAAAATGATTACGGATTCCACTAACACGAGGCTGGATGCCATTACAAGGGAGCTTCAGGAAATCAGGTCTAGCATTCAATTTACTCAAAAGGATACAGATGACATGAAAACTCAAAATGTGAAACAGTCTGTACACTGTAAGTCTATGCAAGCTGACATCTTGAGAAATAGTGACGGCCTGTCAGCTGTCACTGACGAAATTGAATATGCAGAAGGACAATCGAGAAGGAGCAACGTGGTTCTTGACGGCATCGGTGAGGAGCCTGGGGAGACCTGGGCGCAAACTGAGGAAAAGGTGAAAGACATTCTTGTGGACAAACTGAAGCTTCAACGAGGCATTGAGATTGAGCGAGCTCACCGCACTGGGAAGCCAGCCGCTAACAATACCAGACCCAGACCCATAGTAGTGGAGTTCCTGAGGTTCAAGGACAGATCAGCGGTTTTGGAGAGAGACAAAAATCTAAGAGGGACGAACATCTACATTAATGAAGATTATACTGAAGCAGTCAGAATGAAAAGGAAAGAGCTACTCCTTAAATTGTGGGAAGCACGGGAGAGGGGAGAGATTGCCTTCCTGAGGCATGACAAGCTGATAATCCGCCCACCACAGCACTCCAGAACCTAATTGTATCACTGGACTTTTAAGGTATATCTGATATGAACTACTTATGAACACATGACAATAATGTCACATTCTGTTAATCTGCCAAAGAAGGGAATGTTACTTGCTCACTTTAATGTGTGCAGTTTGAGGAATAAGGTGCATGAACTCTGCCATTTGGTAGAATCAAATAATATACACATACTGGCTATCTCAGAATCACACCTGGACTCATCTGTTGATGATTCAGAGGTTGCAATGCATGGTTACAATCTGTTCAGAAAGGATAGAGAAAATAATGGTGGCGGAGTTTTCATATTCCAGCTAAAGTACGATACGACCTAATGAAAAATGAAATAGAAGCTTTATGGTTACAAATACAATTGCCAAATTTAAAACCCATATTAATTGGATGCTGTTATAGGCCACCGAGTGCCAATTCAAACTTCATGGGAGACCTGAATATCAATGCCTTCAATGAGAAATGCCCCATGTGGAACAAGATTGCATTAGCTGACAAAATGTGTAATATGTAATAACATCACCAACCAGAAGGGCTACAAATAAACATGGGGCTATTACAACGACCTGCATTGACCACATCTACTGTATACTAACATGCCAGAGCACTGCACTAAAGTGTTGTCACTCACAGTTGGCTTTAGTGATCATAATCTAGTTGCTATAGTACGCAAAACCAAAATACCTAAGGCTGGCTCCAAGATAAATTATAGAAGGTCTTATAAGGGGTTTGATCAGGAACAATTTGTAGAGGAGGTAAAGAATGTGCAATGGTTTGATGTTTACCATGAGGAAAACCCAGAAAAAGCACTGGGAGTATTTATGAAGTCTTTCATGGGGATTGCCGATCAGCATGTTCCTATGAGAAAATGGTCTGCCCGGTCAAAGTGTGCACCTTGGTTGAATGACGAGATGAGAAGTTTAATGGTCCAACGAGATGATGCTAAAAAAAACTGCAGACAGAACAGGTTCTCTATGTCACAAACAACATTACTGTAAGCTAAGAAATGCGGTAACCAAATTGAATAAATGTAGAAAGAGGGAATACTACATGCTGGAAATCAGTGATTCTACCAATTGTTGGGGCAGAATCTCTGCTCCGCGCCGTTCCTATATGAGCGGGTTCTCAAAAGAAGGAAAAATTCAAAGCAGCCAGGATAAGGGTTAAACAATAATCTGCTTTAATGGCAAAAACATACAATACATCACCCAATCACCTAATCACGAAGCACTCTGCAGAGTACTCCGGGCTCAGGTTCTACCACCGTGTGAGACACGTCTCAGGAACGGCAAGTCAAAAACAAGAGCGCTGATCTTCAAAATGATCACAACATTTATACACAGAGTTCACTTCTGAGCGAGCTAGACAGTGAGTTGGTAGTGTTCCATTGGTCGGTTTCCCTTCTGGGCGGGATCCCAGGTAGTAAGTCAGCAGTTTGTTGATTCCATCTGTTGCTTCACAGTGTATGTGTGTGTGTGTGTTTCTGTCCCTCTGCCCTCAGGCAGATCCCCCAATCAATGATTTGGAGTCATGACAGAGAACTCTTTGACAGAACACATACTCATTCCCCCTAAACATCTTCAACACACACAAACATCCTATCATGTATCTTTAACAGAAGTTAATTGTTCTTGTGGCTTAATGGCTTCCCTGAACTTCCCTTCACCCCAAAGTCAGCTTACTAGGAATTAATACATTTTATTGATAAGCTCAAAAGGACGTTTATCTCATTTACTGCTGGGTGACCCAAGTCTCAAGGCCTGCAGGATCTGTAGGAGATAAATCATTAATTCTACAAGACTTTAACTGCCTTATATCTGAAAATGTATCCGGGAATTCCCCTGTTGATTGCAAGGACTATTGATAATTGACAGAGAGACCCTAGGGGCCTCTTCTTGGTATCTGCTAGGCAGAAGTCACTCAATGCAGAAATCACAAGTTTAACACACATTCTATATAAGGTGACATTAAAATGAATATACCAGATTGAATCAATCAATCAATCAATCAATGTTTATTTATATAGCCCAATATCACAAATGTTACATTTGTCTCAGTGGACTTCACAGTTTGTACAGAATATCAGTATGACAATACGACACCCTCTGTCCTTAGACCCTCACATCGTACAAGGAAAAACTTCCAGAGAAAACCCACAGTTTAAAGGGAAAAATGGGAGAAACCTCAGGGAGAGCAACAGAGGAGGGATCCCTCTCCCAGGACGGACAGACGTGCAATAGATGCCGTGTGTAAATTGAAAAGATAATACATTTGCAACATAAGTAGTCCAAATGTTTTGAAATGCATGTGTGTATAATAAGAAGATGAATCCACGAGGATATCCATCCAGGACTTATGATCCAGGACCGCAGCCACGACTCAAGATCCAGGACTCGCAATCCATGACACAGGACCGCAGGATCATCCATGACTCCGGATCCCGGCGTATATAGACACCAAAAAGAAAGAAATTTGGGGAAGCTGGGTTAATCGGAACATGAGAGTACACAGGTATAGACAGAGAGAAGGAAGAAGTAAGATGTCCCCCGACAAACTAAGCCTATATCAGCAAAACTAGGGGCTGAATCTAATCAGCCCTAACTATAAGCTTTATCAAAAAGGAAGGTCTTAAGCGCACTCTTAAAAACGGATAGGGTGTCTGCCGTCCGAACACAAACTGGAAGCTGATTCCACAAAAGTGGAGCTTGATAAGAAAAGGCTCTGGCTCCCATTGTACTTTTAGAGACTCTAGGAACAACCAACAACCCTGCATTCTTGGAACGCAATGCCCTAGTAGGACAATAGGGTATAATGAGTTCTTTAAGGTAAGATGGCGCCTGCCCATTAAGGGCTTTGTAGGCGAGAAGAAGAATTTTAAATTCTATCCTGTGTTCTATAGGGAGCCAGTGTAAGGCAGCCAGAACAGGAGTAATGTGGTCCCTTTTCCTAACTCTGGTTAGTACACGAGCTGCAGCATTTTGAATCAGCTGAAGCGACTTGACTGACTTCTTGGTACACCCTGATAATAAGGAGTTACAATAATCCAGCCTTGAAGTAACAAATGCATGGACTAGTTTCTCTGCATCATTTTGAGGCAAGATATGCCTGATTTTTGCAATGTTACGTAGATGGAAGTAGGCGGTCCTTGAAATTGATTTTATGTGGGCGTTAAAGGATAAATCCTGATCAAATATAACACCAAGATTCCTTACAGTCTCACTGGAGGCCAAATTAATGCCATCCATAGTTAATATATCTTTAGATAATTTGTTTCGTAGATTCTTCGGGCCAAGTACAATAACTTCAGTTTTGGTCGTGTTTAACATCAAAAAATTTAAGGTCATCCACGTTTTTAAGTCCTTGAGGCAGTCTTGAATTTTATTTAGATGATTAATTTCATCAGGCTTGATTGATAAATATAGTTGAGTATCATCCGCATAACAATGAAAGTTTACAGAATGATTCCTTATAATATTGCCTAACGGAAGCATATATAGGGTGAACAAAATAGGTCCAAGCACTGAGCCCTGTGGCACTCCATGGCTAACTTTGGTTTGCATGGAAGATTCATCGTTGACACGTACAAACTGAGAGCGTTCAGATAGATAAGACCTAAACCAGCCTAAAGCAGTTCCCTGTATGCCAACTAAGTGCTCTAGTCTTTGCAATAGGATATCATGGTCGATAGTATCAAATGCAGCACTAAGATCGAGTAAGACAAGAATAGAGACAAGTCCCTTGTCAGAGGCTATTAGAATGTCATTTGTGACTTTAACCAGAGCTGTCTCTGTGCTATGTTGTGTTCTAAAGCCAGACTGAAAATCTTCAAATAAATCATAGTTTCTTAAGTAATCACACAGCTGTTTTGCGACTGCTTTCTCAAGAATTTTTGAGAGGAACGGAAGATTAGAAATAGGTCTATAGTTGGCTAAAACCTCTGGATCGAGGTTGTGCTTTTTAAGAAGCGGTTTTATCACTGCTACTTTGAATGATTTTGGAACATAGCCTGATAATAAAGACATATTCATAATATTTAATAAAGAAGTGCTAATTAATGGAAAAACTTCTTTTAACAGCTTAGTTGGAATCGGGTCTAAGATACACGTTGATGGTTTAGAAGAGAGAATCATTGAATTTAATTGTTCAAGGTTTATGGCTGAAAAGCATTCTAGTTTACTATCTAGTGTAATATTATTAGAACTTACGTTTCCGGGAGCTGTTGATAACACTATACTGGTCAAAGGCAAGAGGTCATTGATTTTGTTTCTAAGAGTAACAATTTTATCGTTAAAAAAGCACATAAAATCATTACTACTGAGTGCTATGGGAATAGAAGGCTCAGTCGAGCTGTGGCTCTCTGTCAGCCTGGCTACAGTGCTGAAAAGAAATCTTGCATTATTCTTATTCTCATCTATTAATGAAGAGTAGTATGCTGCTCTCGCTTTACGCAGTGCTTTCTTATATTCATTGAGAGTAATATGCCAAATTAAACGAGATTCTTCAAGTTTAGTGGAACGCCATATCCTTTCAAGTTGTCTCGACTTTTGCTTTATTTTGCGGGTTTCGGCATTATGCCATGGAGCTAATCTATGTTGTTTTATTTTCTTCTTTTTCAAAGGAGCAACAGAGTCTAATTTTATTCGCAGCGCATCTGTAGCACTATCAACAACATGATCAATTTGGGGTGGTGTACATTTTGTATAAGTTTCCTCCCCTACATGCAGACATGCTATCGAGTTAAGTATTGGTGGAATCTCTTCCTTAAATTTGGCTATAGCACTAACAGATAGGTTTCTGCTGCAGGAGCTTTTGGCTAATGCTTTGTAGTCTAGTAACAGTACTTCAAAAGTTACTAAGAAATGGTCGGATAAAGCAGGATTATGCGGTTCGACTAATAGTTGCTCAATTTCAATACCATAAGTCAGAACAAGGTCAAGAGTGTGATTATAGCAGTGGGTTGGTTTATTTACACTCTGACAGAAACCAACAGAATCTAATATAGAGTTAAATGCAACAGTAAGGCTATTTTTATCATCGTCAACATGAATATTAAAGTCACCTACGATAATTACTTTATCTGTTTTAAGTACCAAAGCTGATAAAAACTCAGAGAATTCTGATAAGAATTCTGAATAAGGACCTGGTGCACGGTACACTGTAACAAATAAGATTGGCTGCAAAGTTTTCCAGGTCGGATGCGTAAGACTGAAAATGAGGCTTTCAAAGGAGGTATAATTTAATTTTTGTTTAGTATTGATAAGTAAACTTGAGTCAAAGATTGCTGCAACTCCACCTCCTCGGCCCGTGCCTCGGGCAATATGAGTATTGATATGGCTGGGTGGAGTGGCCTCATTTATGCTGACATATTCTTCATGTCTCAACCAAGTTTCAGTGAGACAGCATATATCAATATTATAATCTGATATTAAATCATTTACCAGTATTGCTTTAGATGCTAGAGATCTTATGTTTAAGAGACCACATTTAATCTTCCTGTTTTGTTGCACTGTAGTAGTTGTTACATTTACTTTTATTAGGTTATTATGTATGACACCTCTATTAGGTTTTACCTTAAATTGTCCTTGGGCAGACACACACACCGTTAATATTGGGTATTTTATTGGGGTCGGGATTCCTATGGATGACTGCCTAGGAGAGAGCGCAGAGAAGCGTGTAAGACTGCGACTCTGCCTCCTGGTCTCAACTCCAGTTTGTCATGGATTAAGTCCACAGAGCCCTGAAATGTTTGCCGAAATGAGATTTGCACCTTCCAAAGTAGGATGAATGCCGTCTCTCTTAATCAGACCAGGTTTTCCCCAGAAGGCTGTCCAATTATTCACGAAGCCCACATTGTTTGCTGGGCACAACCAAGACAACCAGCGCTGAAATGATGACATGCGGCTATACATGTCATCATTGATCAGATTGGGGAGGGGACCAGAGAAGATTACGGTGTCCGACATTGTTTTAGCATAACTACACACCGACGCCACATTAAGTTTGGTGCATTCTGATTGGCGTAAACGAACATCATTACCACCGACGTGAATAACAATCCTACTGTATTTACGTTTATTTTTAGCCAGCAGTCTTAGATGCGCCTCAACGTCGCCCGCTCTGGCCCCCGGAATGCATGTGACTGTGGACGCTTCGGTCTCTAAATTCACGTGTCTCATAATAGAGCTACCAATAACCAGAGTTGGCTTCTCAGCGGGTGTCTCGCTGAGTGGGGAATATCTGTTAGATACGTGAACGGGTTGGTGGGGACCTGCGGGTTTCGCGTTATGCCCCTTCTGAACAGTCACCCATTCTCCCTGCTGCTCGGGAGTTGCCGGGGGACGGCTAAGAGGAGCTACCTCTTAGCCGTCTGAACTTTCCTGCCATAACACGTTACTTTAATCCTTCAAATAATTCAAATAATACTTCACAATGATGGAAAGAAATTATGGAAAATATTGAATAACATAATGGGGAGGAACTCAAACATGCATCCTTCCTTTATAGAAACCGAGGGTAAATTCATTACCAAGCCAGCAGATATTGCAAATCATTGTAATGATTATTTTACAAATAAAGAAGATAAGCTGAGGAATGCCATGGGTGCAGTCGAGGACACAGTGTCACATCAAATCATTAAAGATCGTATCATGAGGGAAAAGCAGTGCATGTTTGAATTCCACAACGTTACAGAAAAATATGTTGAAAATATGCTTTTACATCTGTCCTATGATAAATCTCCTGGGATTGACAACTTGGATGGTAAACTGCTCAAAATGACGGCCAAATACATATCCAAGCCATTGAGTCACATTTTTAATAAAAGTTTAGAGCAAGGCGTGTGCCCCGAGATCTTGAAGGAAGCCAAGGTTATCCCATTACCCAAGGATAAAAGAAAATCCTTTGCTGGTTCCAATAGTCGACCTATAAGTCTCCTCCAAGTAAATTAATAGAAAAAATAGTATACACCCAAATTCAATACTACTTTTCAAGTAACAATCTGACAAAGAACTACCAACATGCCTATAGAGATGGTCAAGTACAAGTACAAGTACAGCACTTGCACAAATGACCGACGACTGGTTAAAGAGCATGGATGATAGGAGGCTTGTAGGAGCTGTGATGTTAGACTTTAGCACAGCTTTCGATGTAATCGATCATAGTCTGCTGCTGAAAAAACTCAAATGCTATGGATTTGATTCTGTTGCTATTAGTTGGATGGAGAGCTACCTTACTAGGAGAAGGCAGCGAGTCTTTTTCAATGGGAGCTTTTCTGAAAGTAATGTGTTGCAGTGTGGGGTCCCACAGGGGAGTTCACTTGGGCCTTTGTTGTATTCTATATTCACAAATGACCTTCCTTACGTATTAAATAAGTCCAGTGTAATAATGTATGCTGATGATTCCACAATGTACAGTACAGCATCAACATGCAGTGAGTTAAACTATCTACTTAAAATAGTGATTAAAGCCATAGTAGACTGGGTCAACAATAACAAAATGGTACTCAACATTGCAAAAACAAAAGCAATGGTGTTCAGATCCAGACATATGTTAAGCAGCAATCCTCAATTAAGCCTGACACTGGCTGTTCAGCCAGTGGAACAGGTAAACGAGACTAAATTGCTGGCATTGTTCTTGATTCTGGTTTACGGTGGACAAAGCAAATTGACAGTATCGTAACTAAAATGGGAAGGAGCATAGCTGTGGCGAGAAAATGTACAAAGTATGTAACACCAACCACTTTGAAACAAGTCATTCAGTCTCTGGTTTTTTCACATCTTGAGTACTGTCCGTTCATATGGTCATCAGCAGCAAAAACACATTTACAGAAATTACAAATAGCTAAAAACAAGGCTGCCAGACTAGCTCTCCACTGTTCGAAGCGCACTCATATTGGAGTTATGCATAGAAACCTATCATGGCTTCCGGTTGAGAAACGTCTGCAATCTCGTGTTATCACTTTTCAAAAAAATGTCAAATTTAGCAAAAAAACACTGTATTTTTATTATCAAATAGTTTACACAAGAGTCGAGCATGACCATAAGACTAGACAAGCCACATCAGGCAATCTACTAGCACCTAAACCCAGGACAAATCTTCTGAAATCTTCTGTGACTTATAGAGCTATAAAGGAATGGAACTCATTGCCAAACTACCTTACTGAAATAAAGTCCAGAGCCTCTTTCAAGAAGAGATTGAAGGGCCATCTACTAATGACCATGTACCCTTGTGAGCTGTGAACCCTAATTTAATTTAATTTGATCGCATGTTGTTGATGATATTGGTGATGTTTTTAATGTTGTTAATGATGTCAGGACTTATGTCCTAAATGTTGCTGTATTATTGTTGTATTGTTTTAAGTGTCGGACCCCAGGAAGAGTAGCTTTTGTCAAGAGCAAAAGCTAATGGGGATCCTTAATAAACATAAACATAAGCTCACCCATGATACTGTTGACTGGGACGAACCCCTCCCAGCAGCAAAGAAAGCAGAGTGGATCTCTTGGAGAGATTCACTTCAAGCCCTTGAGGACGTTGAAAGACCTCGTTGCTATACAAGTACATCTGTTTCTAATGCCCAGTGTGTAGAACTGCACATCTTTTCTGATGCTTCTGTAAAAGCCATTGCTGCTGTGGCCTACCTAAAGGTACTGGACGACAGTGGCTTGAATCACATTGGATTCATCATGGGAAAGGCTAAGTTAGCTCCTTTGTCAGTCCACACAGTCCCATGGCTTGAACTAGGAGCTGCAGTCCTAGCATGTGAGATTGCAGAACTTGTGTCCAGGGAGTTGGACATCAGGATTGATGGCATGAGGTTTTACACCGACAGCAAAGTCGTGCTGGGTTACATTCATAATGTTACCCGCAGGTTCTACGTGTATGTCAGTAACAGGGTAGAATGCATCAGGAGGTTCTCTAGCCCTGAACAATGGTGCTACGTGCCGACAAGCCAGAACCCTGCATATGTAGCAACCAGGCCAGTACCTGCAGCGTTGCTCCCGGCAACCAGCTGGTTCACCGGGCCTAAGCTCCTGCGGCTACCTACAGAGGACAACGTTCCCGTGGAAACATCTTATGACCTCATAGACCCAGACACTGATGCAGACGTTCAAACTCACCTCACAGAATGCAGAACCAGAAACCTAGGCTCTCAGCAATTTGAGAGGTTTTCAACTTGGCAGTCTCTCATCAGAGCTGTAGCCACTTTAATCCACATTGCTGAGACCGCTGGAGCCAAGGCTACAAAGGAGGTCACAGATTGTAGTAGCTGGCATCAATGTCCCAAAGCCCACACAATTGACAATCGGTCAAAAGCAAAACATGTCATCATCGAATGCGTCCAGGGCATATCAAGCTGAGATGTCTTGCCTGAAGCACGGGATCGACATTCCAAACAACAGTTCAATGAGGAAGTTGGATCCTGTCCTTGATGGTAATGGACTGCTGAGGATCGGAGGCCGATTTCATCACTCAACTCTTACGGAGGAAGAAAAAAACCCTCTCATCATCCCTGGTCGTAGCCACATTGGTGCTCTACTCAGCAACTACTATCACGAGAAAGTCAAACACCAAGGCCGTGTTTTCACGGAAGGGACGATACCCTCAAATGGAATCTGGATTGTTGGAGCCAAAAGGTGCATCGCAACACATGTGTGCACAAGTGTGTAACGTGCAACAAGCTTAGAGCTAAGACAGCCGATCAAAAGATGTCTGATCTCCCCTCAGATCGACTAAGCACACAGCCCCCCTTTACCAATGTAGGCATCGACGTATTTGGTCCTTGGAGTATCTCTACTCAACTTACTCGTGGAGGCGCTGCCAACAGCAAGAGGTGGGCAGTGATATTCACCTGCCTCAGTGTGCGTGCTGTTCATATAGAGATCATTGAGGCCATGAGTAAATCGAGCTTCATAAATGCTCTTCGGCGATTCATCGCCATCCGGGGTCCCGTGAAGCTGATTCGCTCTGACTGTGGCACTAATTTCAAGGGAGCTTGCAGAGAACAAAAAGTGCCCCTACAAGACCAAAACAAGCCCAATGTCTCCAGTTTCCTCTATCAAGAAGGTTGTGCATTGATCTTTAATCCGCCACATTCCTCTCACATGGGTGGCGTGTGGGAAAGGATGATTGGGGTGTCCAGGAGGATCTTGGACTCCATGCTGTCCCAGATTCGACCACCTCACCTTACTCACGAGGTCTTGTCCAGCCTCATGGCAGAGGTGTCCGCAATAATCAATGCCAGACCCCTGACAACCATCTCTACAGATGCGCAGGCTCCATCGCTTCTTACTCCAGCCATGATCCTTACTCAGAAAGTGTGTTGTTCACATCCTCCTCCGTGTTGCTTTGGTGATACAGATCTACATCGCCAGCAATGGAGAAGAGTACAGCACTTGGCCAACTGCTTTTGGGAAAGGTGGAGGCGCGAGTATCTTTCTACACTCCAGAGTTACTCTAAGTGGCAAAAGTGCCATCCCAACATTCAGCAAGGAGACCTGGTGCTTCTTCGTGATACCCAGGTGAAAAGAAACCAGTGGCCCGTGGCACTGGTTATAACATTTTTTCCTGCAAGCGATGGTAAAGTCAGAAAGTTGGAACTTAAAGTTGCCAGAGGAGGGGTCTCAAAGACCTTCATCCGTCCCATCACTGAGGTTGTGGTGCTTATGTCCCCCTAGGGGTCACACAGACTTTACTTACCTCCCTGCAGTTTATTCTTCAATAATGCTATTTTGTTCAATACCAGGCGGGGAGTGTTATGTTACATGTAAGTTTCGTTTTTTGTTGTTATAGCACCTCCTAAAGGCAACTGGCTTGATTGCAGCCTTTTGGTGCTATTTTTGGATGTAAGTGTTTTCATTCGTCAGTAGAGGTCACATTATCATAGTCACATGTCTGAGTTGAAAGGTCAGCAGCCATGTTTTTCCAGCAGAACAGCTAGGTTGCGTTCCGATAATCCAAAAATCAGCTCCTAACGTCTAACCCTATCTCCTATTCCTTGACCTCTGAGTGAAACGTCACAAGGTTAAGGGATAGTGGATAGGAGAATTCAAAAGGACTTAGGTGAAGAGACTGCGGTACTTTAGACAATCCGAATGCACTTTCACTATCCAACATGTTTATGATGCGCCAGCGGACGTCATAAATGTGCGTCTGCTGCTGTGGGGAAACTATGGAAACTACAGTTTTCTATAGGGGACTACAACATGGATGTATAATAAGAACGAGGGACTACTGTAAACTCATCTAGAGACTCTGCACCGTGCTCTGATGCTGTTGTTTTATGCTTTATGAACGTGGACAACAGAGAAACATATTCTTCATGGCCAAAGTTGTCCACATTAATACAAATGATCCCAATACGTATGATTGTATGAACTATGAAAATATCTTAAAATCAATACAAATGTATTTATTATAAACGTTAGCCCTTAACATATATCACTGTGTATATCACCATTCAAACATCTTTTCAAAGTTGAACAAACTCCACACAGCTCAGTAAAGACTGTGACATTTTGACTTTATTTGATCATTTGAGTAAAAACTAACGTTCATATTTCTCTTTTTGATTATAATACTAATGAACGTTCAAAACAAAGCACTTTGGCAACTTACCACATACGTTTTAAAATGCTTAAGCACCGTAACGTTCATGATATAATTTCTCGGTCATAATCGGTTGTTTCCGTGAACGGCCGACTGTTGAGTGACGGCAAATGCTGCGGCAGCAATGCATTGTGGGGCAGCATTTCCTCCTCTCCTTTCGTCAAGGGAGGTCCAGTGGTTCCTAAGCTAAAGGAGGTGATAAAGGAAGTTTGAAACCTCCTTTCCTTTCATTAGAGAATTGGAACGGCACTTATCATGGCTGCCACTGAGGGACTTCCGGGTCATTTCACTTGGTTAGGAAGGTTCCTAAGCTAAATGGACTATTGGAACTCAACCATAGAGTGCCACATGTTATTGTACCTCCTCAAACATCTGGCTCCATCTGCTCATGTGGACCTTGGAGAGGCTTTGTTTGTGAGTTTAACGATTCATCTATGTTTATAGATTTCATTTATGTTTATATTTTGTAACGTGTCATTGTGTTGATTGCAATGCTTTGTGCTTTTTACTTTCAGTTTCACAAGATTACAACAATAAACTGTTTAACTATCTGGCAATGTGTACATCATTGCTATGTGCCCAGGGGCCAGAATACTGTATATAATGACTATTTTGCACATCCCTTTCAAGATTTCAAGATTTTCTAAGGTTTATTGACATATCATATTATACACAACTACCGTGTATTTATGCAATTAATGAAAAACTTGGGTCGCAGGTTCCTCAACAGCAGTGGCGGTTCTAGACCAATTTGACTGGGGGGGGCCAGGCTGGGGCCAGTTATTTTCTGAGGGGGGCACAATAAATGCAGGACGAAAAAGACAAAGACAGTATGAAGTAATTGCTTGTACACCTAAGAAAACAATGCAATACAGTTATTGGTATTTGTTTCATTACACATTATTATATGCTATGCTATATACAGTGTGCTGTTTGGTTCTGTGGGACCCGTTTTCAGTGTTTACAAAAAGAAAATGTATGCAATTTAATTATTTGAACCTGCTTTATTTGGAGGTGGACCTAACCTTCTCTAGGGGGGTCCGGGGGCATGCAGCCCCGGGAAGATTTCTTTTGAAATGTTGAAGTTAAATGCATCAATCTGGTGCACTTTGAGCACAAAATGAATTCATGGATACAGCTCTCAACACTCAGATGAAAGAGAGCTGTATGACTTTTCAATAATCAAAAAATCTTTAGAATATGATCACAACCAATAACAAATCATTTAAACTAGTTTATTCTTATCTTATGTTACCTATAGTTAGTATTCTTTCTTTTTATTTATGCATATTTTACAAATCACTCCCCTTTCAAACTGTTTTTTTTTTTACTGTCCTGTAGTACACATTGGAATGACTTCTTGATTTTTTACAACACATTAAATAGATAAAGGTGTGCTCTCTCTAGCTCTCTCTCTCTCTCTGTCTCGCTCGCTCACAGAGGCTGTGTGCTCCTCCGTGGCGATGACGGCTTGCGTTAAAAAAAGAAAAGAAAATATATTTGCAAATATATTTGCAAAGTGGGGGCTATTGAGGGCTTGCGAGTTACCGGTAGCTCGTGATCGACGTGTTGGAGACCCCTGCTCTAATGGGTCCGACTAGAATGACAAATATCGTTACTTCCGCCTATTCCGTCAGCCAAGAAATCGTTTAATCATAAACACAGGGGGGTCCAAAGTCAGTGTTAGGGGGGCACTGTGTATGCTGTGTGCTCTGCATGTGTGGCCATTAAAGAGGGTTTCATCCCTCCATATTCTTCTTCTATACCCCCAAAGCTTTTTTCTTATTCAAAAGAAGACCTTAACCTAAAGTATTCTTTAATGTTTAAATTAAGCCTTATTAGTTTGTCCGTTTTGCACATCCTCTTATTAATATCTAATAATACAAATAATAAAATGCAATAACGTGCTTTAACCGCCAGGTGTCCCTTTCTATCGGCTGTGCACCGTTATGGTGTAAATACAGCCTATCTACCAATTGGATCAAATATAAAATTCGGCCGAATTAGTGTTGATACTGCAAAGAGACGTATTGTGTGAAAAGAAATGTAAGATGTTGTTTAATTGCCTATATATTTATGATTCACGTCACGTTTTCAGTTTTGGCTGCAGTTCTTCCTGCTTGTCTAGAAGTCTTCTCAGCAGGGCTCTATAAATAGAGAACTACGGCAGATCATATTTAATGAAGCCGAACCGTGTATTACAATGCCGTTATGTGATGACTTTCGAAGACAAAAGCAAGCACACTCGGAATAAAGTATTTTTTTATTTTTTTTTATGTTTTTGGATTTCACATCTCTCAAACACCAAATCCCAGCGTGCATTGCGGCTAAACCATCCAATCATCTTGCCTATGTCTGTTTCCGGTTTCGTTTATGACGGATGTATTTTGTTATACACACATTCCTTCACATTTACATTTTAATTTACATTAAAGTATTTCTTGAGGCCTTCTAACATGTTTTTAAATATATAACTACGGTTGTTGTTGAGTTTGTAAATTAACATGAACCGAAGCTGTTGCCTGGCAACGCAATCGCACAACGTCACGTCCGTTAATTCCACATCCACACGCATGGATTAACATCGATTCAATACATTAATGTAGCCTTTGTTTCTGCTAAAAGAGGTGTCGACCAGCTGGGGCAACAAGAAAATCGGCGTAATCGAGTGTGACTATTACAAAATAAATCATTATCATATTAATATTGACAATAACAACCTACCGTCGGGGTAGCCTTTGTTTGGCAGTTCTCTGTATTTCTCCACTGGTTAACATGGGTTAACAATACCGTGTAACTGTCACGTTTGAAGGGACGAAGTTGTGACGTCTTCACGTCTCCTAGCATGGTAAATCGTCACATGTTCACGTCTTGCTGTGATACCGGGTCGCTTCAGAGCCACATTTTAAGTTAGCTCCCTCAGCTAGCTAGTGAATGTGGGGTTTCTGGAAATATTAGCTAACGTTGACTCGCAAATCAATTGTGCTTTGAGCTAAGTTAAGGTTTGACTGGGCTAGTTAATTAACACACGATAGGCTCTGTTTTCACGCTGTGGCTACCATTTAGCTTCTATTTTGCCTGAATCAACATGTTGGTCAAAAATGTGAACATTATGTAATCAGCCCATGTTTTTGCCAGGATCTGAAAATAGTAAAATCATCATTGATATGCTATAGGCTGCTTAAGTATAATCACTTATTTGTGTAAACTGTAGGATGATAATTGAATTAGAAAAAGTGGTGTAGCTGCACAATACAGTAAGTTTGCTCTCCCTGATTGTTTAAGTGGGTGCATTTGCTCCTCTTGATGCTGATTGTGGTTGAAGCTGTGTCTGAAAAGGCAACCAACAGTAAGTGTGTGAGTATAACTACCATTGCTACAGTTTACACTGATGGACCCTCCCTGATGGTTTGTCCATGCTCCAACTAAAGTATTGTTGAGTGAGAGGATTAAATCATTGGTGGTAATGTTTGGATGGGGTTAACGCAGGGTAAGCATTGTGCTTACAGATAAAACTCCCTTTCCATTTTTACAAGAGATTGATGGTTTTTACATTAGCTTTGCACTAAATATTGCAAAAATGATTTCTAAAGTCTCTCTCAGCACTCCAGGAGTGAACATTTTACCATAATCTAATGTCTAAGGGTATGATTAAAGCTCTTGTATTAAATGAGTATAGGCCCAGTGTTTTGTAAACTGTGAGCCAGTAATCTCTCAGTTTGCTGTCAGTCGATATAATACACAATACTCCTGGGAGTCTCAAAACTATAGCACTCCTTTCCGTCAATTCATCTTTTGGAAATAAAATGCTGATTAACTACCTGTTTGAATTCAGCAGCAAGCAAATGCATCCAATGTGCCACAGAAAAGCAATATATTCTCACAGTTCTTGACTGGGAAAAAAATGTATGCTTTCAAATCAGGGCATATCACAGCATGTTAAGAGGTGCTTTTAAATCAATCAATCAAATGTTATTCTTGCCCAGTATTAGAAATATCACTTTTGTCTTATAACCCTATTTTTTTTCCTTGTCTCCTCGCAAGGCAAAACTCCCCAAAGCAACCCCAAAATTATTCTAAAAAGTATGGAAGAAACAAAGAAGGGATCCCTCTGCTAGAATGTGTAAAATATGTTGAGTGGAAAGATACAAAAAAAAGATAATAACATTAAAACATTGAAAGCATCGGAAGCCAAAAGGCAGCCAAACCCTTTCAAGAAAGCCCATGCCATCCTTTACATCTCGCATAATAAATTGTCAACATTTAATAAGTAAAGTAAATGAGCTCCAACTGACTCTATTACATCCCTGTTTGCTTTAAAGCAGGGCATTGTGTTGATAAGACCCAAAGAATGTGCTGAGCTTTCAAGTTCGACTTGGAACTGATGTCGAATCCAGTACAATGTGTCCTTCTTAGTGTTTTTTGCAAATGTAGCTAACCAGGAGAGTGCCAGTGCTCTGTTAGATGGAGTTTGTTGGCAAGTGTATACCCAAAGGCATATCTTACATCAAAAGTCGATTTGATTCTTAATTAAACCGATAGAATACAGCGGCAGTGACAGCTCTGTGGCACTTGGCCTCAGTAAGACTTAACAGCCACTAACATTTCTTCTGTGTAATGATTAATGCATCCAATTTCTGTGATCTGTATTGAGCGTGGCATCATGGGTAATTAAATGATGGTCTATAGAGCACTGACTGTTCTCATAAAATGACAAGGCCATAATTATCATGAAGCTTGGTTACCCCCTGACTCAAATACTAATTGTGTGTCAATAACCAAGTGGAAAATGTAACAGAATTAAAACCCAAAACAACCAAGCTGTGCAAATAGCTCACAGCTACTGCAGTCAATAACACCCAGTCCCCCTTTTGACAAAAAATGAAATTAGATTTGGGTTATTCATTACAGTTCATATGTATTAATTGGGCCATTTCACAGGTTAAATAAAGTGAGACATGTAAAACGAAGAAGAAATATGCTTTAAACATATTCACATGTTCAAAGATAAAAAACTGCAGTGTTAATCCATTGGAGAAGAATAAAAAGTTGCTCCCAAACGTATTGTTCCCTTACATAGTATTTTGTGTCATGAAAAAATAACCTGCCAGACTTGCAGGCCTTTGTAATAAAATAATTCTCCCTCACTGAATTCCGAACAGTGCATGTAACACCTCAGTAACCAAGAATATGGCTTCCACCTGTAAATACAATAACAAAAGCACTGAGAAGCGCACTGTGCTCAGAGGAGCCGTTTACACTTTGTCATTGATTCATTAACAGGCATCATTTTCAAATGAGCAATACGAGCTTTAACGCAGCACGCAAATAAGCAGTGCAGAGAAGTCTCCCTGGGGGGACTGTGCGGCTGTCCAGGAGTATAAAAAAAATAGTAAAATTTATGTTTCCTTTACTACCATTTAAATCAAGCTTGTTATTTTTATTATTGTTGTCCCCCTTTGAATAGGGTGATAAAAACAGATGCCCGCCCCTGTCTCGCTGACATTTTAGGGACTCCTTTTGGAGCAGTAAAGATGCCCACTTGATGGATACCAGAGCTCGACCGAAAACGGGAAAAGACAAAATGAGGAATGCTTATGGGTGCAGGGCGGATAAGGATAATAAATAGAGAGAACATGGGCGGCACACAGGGGGGGAAGGTGGGTAACATCAGTGAAGAATGGAGAAAAACAACGAGGACAGAATAAGAGAGTGATATGCTGAAACAGTCCATCAGCATGAGACTTTAGGACAGGGTAGAACAGGAGATCCAGGGAGAGCCGGGAGGGAGAGACAGAACAGACAGCCCCAGCAGCAGCCGTCAACTAGAGAAGATGAAAAAAAGAGTGCTGGACACATTGACACACTCATTGTCTGTTCTTCTGTGTTTGTATGCTGGTCTGTAGAGAAGCTCCCCGGAGGCTAGTCTGCGTTTCAGCTCCTCCCACAGCAGATCCCGCTCTTTCTGCACTCTAAAAACAAATGCCTGGGCTCAACAAAGAAAATCAACGCAACAGTTTGCATCGATGTTTATTGAGTTTAGACAACTTCTAATGAAATTGTCTTAAAGCAACAAACTTATTTGAGTTAGGGGAGAAGGCTTTTCCTCTACAATCAGAGGTGTTTTTAATTACCACTTACTTAATAATTGGTAGCATAAACACAAGTTTTGAAGTTGATTACTCAAAAGATTAAGTTGTTCCGACTAGTTTTACTACATGATTTAAAAGGAATTTTAAGTTGTATGTACTTAATTACCCTAATTCGGGATACAAGTTTTTAAGTTGATTACTCCAAAAATTAAGTTGATCCAAATTGTTTTACCGTATGATTTAAGAGGAATTTTAAGTTGTATGTACTTAATTACCATCATTGTGAACACACGTTTTTAAGTTGACAACCATTTATAAATTAAGTTGCTCCAAATATATTGTATTCAATAGTTTCTTAGTTTTTTTTAATGTTTTTGCCTTTAAAGAAATTAATTGATTCCACAACAAAAATATTAGGCTATTCACTTTTTATTTTGAACTACAGTTGTTTATTTCAACACATGATGTCTCAATCAGGAGAGAATTCATTTTGTTTGAACCTCTATTGACACATGCCATATGATAAGGTGCATGAACACCTGAAATCACAGCTGACTGCAGGAGAGAGGAGAACCATTTTATAGTTTGGCTGCAGCACGTTGATTGGCTGCTGGAGAATGAGGTGAAATGTAATAGGTTAAAGAGAACGCCTGTGATGAGCTGATTATATGCAGCTGCGGAGTGAATGTATATACACCCATTCTTCCTGAAAGAACTTGCACTGAGCTTAATTTAAATCTTGAAAAAAAAGATAAATAACACAAATTTAAATTGCCCCACAAATAATAAATAAACACATTAGCCATATTATGGGGACACAGAAAATAAACGCTGCCATCACATCGAAGTTTGAGGCCTTTGCATATTTAAAACCAGAGCCAAATATGTAAAATCTGTAAAGTTTTTGTAAAACTACAGAAACAAACTCTCAATGGCCGCCAATCTGCAGATCACACACATCAATTTTACAAAATATGTGATAAAGATGTTTACACTGCCGACAGTCATTATTTCAAACAGTATGAACACATTTAACGCAGAATGCTTGCTCATTCATTTGTTTCCCTGGTTGCCATCGTATGGTCAGATCCTGGGGTGGACCGGTCACTGATGATGGCGATATTCAAGTCCTTTTGAAGCACTTATTAAGCATTATTGATTGGGGTGTGGTCAAAAGTGCAATATGCTTAAAAAAGTAACTGACAGAGAGCAGTGCTTTTGTCCTGTGTTTTTACACTCTGCCCATGGATTTTATTTTATTTCAAGATTTTTAATTACGTCGCTAAACTCCTTGAAAAGGTCCTCTTCCTTTTTTCCAAGGCACACGACAAGGCAGCGGATAGCTAGTTCTCTGCTTACTTCAATTGTATTGTGCTATTTTTGAAAAAGCAAAAAAATAGATATTACCTAAATTAATATATTCTGAACTGGTGACTGCCTGGTGACTGCCAACAACTTGCATTTCAATGACAACTCTAAATAACGATCCTACCTCAAGAAGCATGTCCTTGATCTGCTTCACCGAGATTCATTTTTAATAAAAAGCGATATCACAATAGTAACAAAAGTATTTTTACACTCAAATTAGCCTCTACTACTTTGTATCCTCTCACAGAACTATTCACAGTTCAAAGGCTGCTAATTTTGGTCAAACAGCAATTTGCCTATACTACAAGGCTATCTACTGTATTTGAATGACAAAAGATGACACTCACCTTAAAATGTCCTTTGTATATTTCTATTTGTCTTAACTGTCAGAACTTGTCCAGGCATGTTAAGTAGGAGTGGACTGCAAATCCTTAACCCAAGGTGTAGAACAATTAAGTTATCAAGCCAATTGCATTACTTACTACAACTTGAATTTTGTTTTAAGTCAATTAACGCAGAAATAAGAGTTCAAATTACACACAATATTAAGTTGATGTAATTACCAACATTATTACGTCAACACAACTTATAAATTAATGTTTGCAACTTAAAATGTTTAACTAAATCAATTAACTCACATTTTGATCTTGCAACCATGCATTTAATTAAATGGAGGTGAAAGGTCGCCTGAATTCGTTTTTAGAGTGCGGGCTCCCTCCATGAAGCCCCGGTTCTCCTGGGCTCTCCAAGACAGGTAGGGCATCACCTCGCTCACCGGCCCATAGGGGACATACTTAAAGACAGTGTTGGGTGTAACGCGTTACAAAAGTAACGGAGTTACAGTAATATATTATTTTTTGCTGTAACGAAGTAATGTAACGCATTACTAATGAAATGTGGGTAATATATTACCCGTTACAATAATGGGCGAAGTTTGAACTTTAAGGTTGGGGGTGCCAAAAAATAACTACAAATGTAATGTATAGCTATAGGCTGCAACACAAGGATTCATACATGAAAATTGATCAGGATAGCCTACAGGCTACTGCAGGTGTGTTTTCATAACTAATATGCCCAATAGATGAAATTACTATGGCAGCGGAACTCGCCGCAAAATAAAACGGCTGCTGCGGCACATACTGCTGCTATAATTAGGCTATAACACAGAGGTCTGTAGGATCAATGTTCCCCAATGCTCACACACTTTTTAATGAACTGTATAGGCATACTAACTAATAACTGTAGGATATAAGCACAGCAGTTTTATCACATTTTGACCTAATTTCAGCGATGAAAACAAAGCCAACCAACAAAGTAATGACTTTTGTTCACCGTCATCTAGTGATTATGATCTCCATGCATTCAGCGTCTCTGCCCCACAACTGTCAGCAGCGGCCGCTAGCAGGACCGAAGCATGTGAGCACAACGCAAACGGGAGGATTTGGAGGATTTTGGTTTGAGCGTGGAGTGGTGTCTGCTGCTTACTGCAGCTGGCTATCCCCGGATGCAGATGCTGCGCAATTACGCATTTAAGCTCAACAAAACGAAATAATTTGAATGAATGGCTTACCTAGTGCAGCATCAGGCGCCTCTTTTTCCGGCTGGCATAGATGTCCACTATCTTCTCAACTGACAGTTTTGCAGTCAAATCTCCCTCAATGTGCAGCAGGGCCAGATCAGAAAATCTCTCCTGGATCATTGTAGTTCTCAGCCAGTTTCTGATCCTCCTCATTGCTGAGAAACTTCTCTCTGATGTCGCTGATCCAATGGGCAGTGTCAGTGCAAGCTGGAGTAATGGGAAGAAGTTTGGATAGCTCTCCTTGCTCACTTCGTTTTGCAGGTCCTTCAGGTTAATGGGAGATTGGACAGCACATTTTATCAGGTCCATTTCTGCTGTCACCAGCTGTGGATGGACGATCTTGAGGCTTGCATATTTTCTCAGAAGTGGTTCAATGCCTTTCTTCTCACACTTTATCACAGCATCACATGCCGCTGCAAGCTCCATGGCTTCACCTGAAAACCGTCTGTCCAACTCGGCCATCATATTGTCCAGCACAGGGAGATATAAATGACAGTAGATGGCGTGAGCCTCAAATTGTCCGTCTATTTCCTCATTCCTTTCATCTCGTTGGCGCTGCCATCGTGTGGCCCCCACTACATACTGGTAAAGCGACAAAGGGGGTCTTGAACTTCTTTTTCGCTTTGCCATGGAGGGGGGGTCACTTTCTGCAGTGGCAACTGGCATGCCGACGTCCTCGCCAAACTGCTTGATCTGGCTCCATATGTCTTGCCAACCTTCCTCCTCTCCTCTGCGTTCCCTCAAGTGTGCTCTCAGACTGTTGATCGTGGAGGCAGCATCTGCAAGTGTTGTGGATTTGGACTGAAGTTTCTTGTGAACAACGTGCACAACCCGCAGTAGGTCCTCAAGGATAATGAGGCAGGCGATGAAGCCAGGTGTGGTCATGTGAGTATACAACCCACTTGCTTCCACTGACCATTTCTCTCCTTCATCCACCATCTCCTTCAGACAGCGTGTGATAGGCACATAATGTGATTTAACCGCAAAGACGCATCGCCATTTGCTCGCCCAACGCGTGTCACTGGGTTGCCCAATTTCCTTTGCCTTCATCTCGAGTGTTTTCTGCATCGCCAGAAACCTGTGGTGGTTGCTTGGTTCTGAAAACACGGAGTACAGCTTATCAATAACATTTAACGTCATTTTGATGTCTCTGTTGACTGTGCATGATTCCACCAGGACCAGATTAAGTTTATGGGCCATGCAGTGTACGTAGATGGCAAAGGGGTAATCTTCCTTGATACGCTGCTGTACTCCAGTTAAATGCCCAGACATAACTGAGGCCCCATCATACGACTGTGCGACTATTGGGACGTCCTGCAGTCCGCATGACTCCAACCCCTTCTTGATACCCTCAACAATCCCAGCAGCATCTCGGGAGGCAGAGCAGTCAATGAAGCAGATTAATCGCTCCTTAACCTGTAGCTTTTCTGCATATCTGATACACACAGACAGTTGTTCAGACTTTGATGATTTGGCCTCATCCGCGATAACCGTGAAAAAAACAGTCTCACGCACTGCATTTGCTATTTCCTCTCTGACTAGCTCTCCACACAAAGAGATGACCTCGTTTTGAAAATCTGGACTTGTACAATTAAAGTACTTCTCATCCTGCATTTTGCGGAAACTTGGGTCATACTTGCCGAGGAAGTCGCACAGACTCAAAAAGTTTCCCTTTGTTTCATCATCATCATCCTGCTTGCTTTTATCTGTTTCTGTATCGACTGTATTTGTGTGCTTTTTTTCATTTTTATTTTCTTGTATTTCCTTTTTTCTCCATTGTATTTCCCGATGTCCACGGAAAGGGAGGCCCAGTTGAGACAGCAGCTTAACGACATCCACGACCTTTGTCAAATACTCCCTGTTTTTATCCACTGTGTTCTGGTGACTGGTTGACAAGTGGACTCTGACAGATCCATGCTTTTCAGTTTCCTTGTAGCCCTCCCACAGTCTCATGCAGGCCTTGTGTTTTTCACAAGAGCTATGCTTTATCAGCCTCTCAGTTAGCTTACTCCAATATCGCCCGCCTTGTTTAGCTAGTGTGTCTTCCTCCTCTCCAATCTCCTTGGAAAAGTGGCGGCAACAAAAACAAAACACTGCGTCCCTTGAAACCGAGTACTCCAGCCACGGATGCTTGTTATAAAAGAATGCAGAAAAGCAACGATTTCTATCTCCAATTTTGTGTCTTGGGAAAACGGGAAGCACTGGCTGTTTGGGGCCCACACTTTTATCTCCTAGGTCACTGGGAAGTTGACCGCCATCAGAGGCTGTCTCACAGGGATTGCAAGCGGCGGGAGCTGCGGTGCCGACCGGCGCCAAGATGTGGTGGCTGGTCGACGGGCGAGGCGGGACTGGCGGGTCCGGAGCAGGTGCAGCTTGGGTGGCAGCAACGGTGGCGCTGGAACTTGAATCCGAAACTGGAGTTGTTTTGGTTGCGAAGAACCTGCGTATATCCATTTTTTTAGTCTTCTCCTGTCAGGTTTTGGCGGCTGGCAGACTCGACTTGTCTGAATTTGAGTGCTCAAAGTGCGCATGTGCGTGCAGCGTGTGAGGGCGCAGCATCTGCACAGATCGTCTGTGTAGACTCATTTTTGAGTAATGTTCTGTCTCTGACAGCAGTACACACTGAGACAATATGTTTGTGGATTTAAATGTATTATGTTTATTGAGTTTGCATTTATTGATATAGCATTCCAGAGTTATATTTATCTAGGCCACCTACTATCTGTACATCATAACTAAAAAAAATAAAAAAAAGACTCCGGCCACCAGGGGGTGCCGGGCACCCCGGGAACCCCCCCAAACTTTGCCTATAATGCTCAGTAACGCAGTTACAACACATTTTAACCCGAAATTAAATGGTGTTTTGTTTTTTAAGAATGTACTAACATAGCGAGACATTCCGACACGGGACAAATTGTGCGGGTAGATTAGTAAACCTGATGTTTACCCTTTAGGCTTCGCGTCGAGATCTTCGGGGAAGTTGAACGTGATGCAACCATTCAAAAAAGAGGACGTAGCGAAAAATACAAACAACAAATTGTGTCAGGTGCGCGTGACCTGCTCCGCTGCGCGTGCATCATTTCCAAAGTGCTTCCACAGCAGTGACACACATCTGATCTGTGGATAATCATTTATACGAAAATGGTTAAAGCAACCATCACTAAACGCCAGCAACACTGCATCTACTGCAGACAGTAGCAACAGGTCAGATGCGGACATCACGTTACCCTCCGTTGTGGACACTAGCTTACTCCCGCCTGACTCGCCGGCCCCGGAGCAGCAGTCTTCGTCGCCCGAAACTACGCCGCCCCTCTGCGGCCCGCAGGTGCCAGGTATATCTAAACAACTACCCGCCTGTACAGTGGGGTAAGGCGGTCATTTTGCAGCTTGTGGTATAAAAATAGACAATGGCTAGAATATTCATGTGAAAATAGTGCCATATTCTGACATGCCTGTAGAAATGTTGGGTCAAAAATAATGCATACAATAGCACAGATGCCTTCACCACGAATGGCTACAAAGATATCTCATATCCCAAGCTTATTATCAACGAGCTGATGTTGCAGCTGAAATGTTATCCAGGTCACAAAGTCAACCTCACATGATGATGTGATACCAGTTTTCAAGCACAGTAAATATTCTCTTCCCAGCGTATATGATGGGACCAAGGTGATGATGTAGTAGGCTACATGGTTTTAATAATACTTTTGCCTTTCAATGTTTGCCATTTCAAACCATGAGCATGGTTTAAATCATATTTGCCTTGATTTACAATATGTTAACCTTCATTATAGTCCTTGACAGCGGTCTGTACTGCTGTATTAACAACGTGTCACATGTTAAGAATTTACAATCAGAATTGAGTATTCACCTAAGCCCTGTAATACAAGTTGTTAGTAGCCTTAAGGGCCTACACAGTTGTTATGCTATACCACATTGCCATTCACTGGATGTATAATGAGCTGCACTAAACTACATTTTAGCATTTAAAATACCTAGCTATTCTTTTGCGGTTATTTTGGTGAAAGTAACTAAAAAGTAACTAAAGTAGTGTAACTCATTACATTTCAGAGACAGTAATATTGTAATGTAACTTATTACTTTCAAAAGAGAGTAATAAGTAATATGTAATATATTACATTTTGGAAGTAACTTGCCCAACACTGCTTAAAGACGGGGAAGCCTGCCTGGCCTGGGATCAAAGTGGATGTGATGGGAGGGAAACAGAAGACACAAATAGGCTTTGTGACATATGTATAAAGATGGCAAAGGTAAAGTAAATATATTTTCAGAGAGATTGTTAGAATGTGATTGACAAGTGAGTATTTGGTAACACCGTTTTCACAGGTTCTTTTTGACAGGCTCCAGAGAACACATCATGACTGTACTCAGGGCTGCCCCTGGCCAACTTGTTGCCCCACGCAAAGTTATATGATGAGGCCCTCTGTGTCGCGAGCGTCAACTGGGGTCGGGGGGGTGCTAGTGGAGCCTCGCAATGGCGAAACTGTGGCGCGCTTACACTGTAGGTGCGCCGCATTTGCGCTTCAGATGAGGCTCCCTCCGCAAAATGAAGCCCCATCCGCAAGATGAGGCCCCCTCGGCGAGGTGAGGCCAAGCCCCCATGAAGTGCGCCGGACTCTTAGGAAAATATTCGTTGTGGCCAAACGGCGGTACTACACTTCCGTATAGGTTGCTGGGCCCGGAAACACTTTTTCCCATTGACTAACATTGGGAACGAGACGTCTGTAAATCGTTGGATAATTTTTTTTAAACTAAATAAACTACCCAGTATGAACTTTGTATAGCCCTTATTAAAAACATTAGGTCCTCAAGTTGTAAAATGTGCTAATAACGTTATTCTGAGAGTTATTTTCCTCGGCATTATGAAGGCGGATCCAACCCACGGGACCGCGCCGCCAGGTACGTTCATGTGACGTTTTCAGTACTACATGAGTGTGACCTTTACACATTGGTTGCACAATAAGAACGGACCCATATCGCCTTACTGCCAGCCCACGGAGCTGTAATAATGGATATATTGCACATGTTTGCTGTAATTCATCGTTTGTAAAATATTATACTACATGGGCTGTATGATGTAAATCTTGTATTAAATAAAGTTAATATTACCGACATAGATTAACGTCCCTGTAGCTTCTTATTGCAGCTGCAATATAGCATTAAAGGAGTTGAACGTAGCTGTTTGCTATTATACGCAGGGATAAGCCAGAGCATACAACCTTTGCATGTGGGCACAACACGTTTTGTCACATGCTTATACATATATAAATAAAGATATATGTGTCAAAGCTCTAATCAAATTAACAGTTGTAATAATTATAATTGTATATGTATATATATATATATATATATATATATATATATATATATATATATATATATATATATATATATTTATATAGCCTGTGTTGTATATTGATACACACAAAAGAACAACCTTGTTTTTTCAAAAAATAAATAACAAGTTGTATTGTAGTGTATATTTTAGTGTTGTTTTATGCTTATATAGATTAAAAGGTAATGTAAAATTGATTAAAATTATTCTATTAAAAAATCCTCCAAACATGATCAACAGGAAAGCCCTATGAAGGCATGTTATGGTTTGAAAAAAAGTTGAGGATGGGTTCCAGACAGTTCAATCAGGAGAGACTTCATTTTGTTTAAAGAACATTCATTGACACATGTCATATGATCTATGTTAAGTCTTTGGCAATTAGACCCCGATCCTGAAATCGTATATCTAAAGGGGGAAATGCAGCCACATGTCCACATCACTGAGGACCTGACATGGACTCATCACACTAACACCATCACCAAAAAAGCTCGACAGCGGCTCTTCTTCCTCCGCAGGCTGAGGAGGTTCAACATGGACTCCAGGATACACTGCAACTTCTACAGGTGCACCATAGAGAGCATTCTGACCTTCTACAGGTGCCCATAGAGAGCATCCTGACCTTCTACAGGTGCACCACAGAGAGTATCCTGACCTTCTACAGGTGCCCCATAGAGAGCATCCTGACCTTCTACAGGTGCACCATAGAGAGTATCCTGACCTTCTACAGGTGCCCCATAGAGAGCATCCTGACCTTCTACAGGTGCACCATAGAGAGCATCCTAACCTTCTACAGGTGCCCCATAGAGACCATCTTGACCTTCTTCAGGTGCACCATATAGAGCATCCTGACCTTCTACAGGTGCACCATAGAGAGGATCCTGACCTTCTACAGGTGCCCCATAGAGAGGATCCTGACCTTCTACAGGTGCACCATAGAGAGGATCCTGACCTTCTACAGATGCTCCATAGAGAGGACCCTGACCTTCTACAGGTGCACCATAGAGAGGATCCTGACCTTCTACAGGTGCACCATAGAGAGCATCCTGACCTTCTACAGGTGCACCATAGAGAGGATCCTGACCTTCTACAGGTGCACCATGGAGAGGATCCTGACCTTCTACAGGTGCCCCATGGAGAGGATCCTGACCTTCTACAGGTGCACCATAGAGAGGATCCTGACCTTCTACAGGTGCACCATAGAGAGGATCCTGACCTTCTACAGGTGCACCATAGAGAGGATCCTGACCTTCTACAGGTGCACCATAGAGAGAATCCTAACCTAAAACAACTCAAAACAAGTGTCGCAATATAGGGAAACAAACTCTGACAAAAAAAAAATCAATTAGATCAGAATCTGAATAAATGTATATTGTTAGAGCAGAAAAGAGCCAAAGACAGCCTAATGTTACTTAAAGGTAGGGTATGTAAGTTTGAGAAACGGCTCGAGATCGCTAGAATTTGAAAATATACTTGCGGAGAAAATCTGCCACTTCCTCACAGAGCCCCCTCCTCCAATACACATGAACGCGCACATGACCAATGAGGGCACGAGATAAGTTTGCGCACAGATGGAAGGCTGACAGGCAGGTAGGCCTTCCAGTTATTTTTGCCGGGCCGGCTAAAATGATTGGTCGTGCTTTTTACAGTACTACGGCTTCCACAGATGACATTTCTTTATGGATTTTTTGTCAAAGCACTTAAGATATTCATTGCTATCGGGATGTTAAGAGCATTCCATGGAATATAACAAAAAGTTTATCTCGAGCCGGTTTCTCAAACTTACCTACCCCACCTTTAAAGTATGCAAAAGGTATAAAAGATTTAAAAAAAGAAATTATTGTAAAAAAAAGTTACACATTTTACAAAATACACATCCTGTAACAGTTTGGAGGATTTAGCAGCCAGGTATATATTACACAGTTTTAGCGGCATATATACAGTATATATATATATATATATATATATATATATATATATATATATATATATATATATATATATATTAGGGCCGGGACTTTAACGCGTTAATTAAAATTAATTAATTACACAAAAATTAACGCGTTAAAAAAATTAACGCATTTTAATCGCACTTATTTTTGCACCGCGGAACGTTTCTCACTGGATGAGTTTCAGGGGTACCGATTATACTGGAGCACCAACTAAGGTTCATGACTTCAGACAACAACAAACCACAGTGAACAATAGTCAAACATGAACGAAGAAGCTGATGAGACCGCTTTGGTTGGCCCCGTGGATGGGATATTTTGTTTTAAAAAACGGAAGGATGGAAGCATCGATAAGGGGAGGGTTGTTTGCAAATTATGCAAAAAGGAATTCGCATATCACCGCAGCACATCAAGCCTCAAGTATCACCTCAATGCAAAACATATAGCAGCTAGCGTGGAAGCTAGCGTGGACGTTAGCCCGACTCGGAGTACAAGGACCCACATCCAATTCGCGTTGATCAAACAGTGGCCTATGCAACAGAGAGATTTTATTTCATCAGGATATTGGAAGAATAGGAGGGATTGAGGTCAATCACTGGCACTTTTTTATTTTATTTTAAATGGTACACTTTATGTTGAACTATTTATTACGTTGTTGGTGCAACTGGCACTTTATGTTGAACTGTTTATTGTTTTGGCCAAGGTTATTGAGAGAGTTGGACTGAAATTGATTAGATTTTTTAAATCAACTGTTGGTAAATCAACAAAGTCTGTTATGGCCTCTGAAGCAACAGAGAGATGTTTTCTAATAGTCAGGGTTTCCAATGTTCTGAATGTACTTGAAAGTATTGTGTTTTACTTAAAAAACAAAGTGTTATAGTTTACAGAAGGTCTACCTACCTATAGGCTACCTGAATCTCTGAAATGTAATATATACCTAAATATGCTATTGCTACACTTTATGGCAAAAATGGCACTTTTCTGTTGGTCTTGGTTAAGTACCACCTTGAAAAAAATAAACAATGTTTTGTTGCTTAAGCTTATGTATTCAGTCATTATTCAATGGTATACTAAAATCCATGTGAAAAAAATTGCTTCTCACTGTTCTCAGGCCAAATATTTATATGTGATTAAAAATGCGATTAATTTCGATTAATTAATTACAAAGCCTCTAATTAATTTGATTAATTTTTTTAATCGAGTCCCAGCCCTAATATATATATATATATATATATATATATATATATATATATATATATATATATATATATATACACATGGTTGGTATTTAACAATTTAACAACAAGGGGTGTTATAGTCTGTGTTGTAGTGTGTGATATTGGTAGTTATGAAAACATTTTACACTTTTCCTTCAAGTATTATACGTTTTAGATACTTGTGGGGTACTTAACATGAATAATCACAGTTACTATTCTTTTACTCCATCACATGTCAAAGAGAAATAGGCTATTGTTATGTTAACTCCACCACAGTAATCCATCATCAGGTTTACTTTTTAGATAAAGATTTAACTCACAATTTATCATAACAGGCTTCAAAATATACAACCCAAAAAAGTATAATTCTAAATTAAGCTCTGTTGCTTGGATATCACTAGATCCTGTTACATCAGCATAATATAAAAGTACATAACGATAACTTAGCATAACTACTAGCTAGCCGCTAGCTGCTAACTGCCGCCTCGTTAATATCAATTCCATCATAACAATCAAGTACCATGCTGTCATGGACGCGCGGTGCTGTTACGTGTACGCAAAGTGACGTGCTTGATGTGAACAAGCCTTTTGGGGGGCGTGGTTAAAGTTGCGCATGCTCTATGAGCGCACATACGGGTACTTCTCAGGCATGACGGGTAATCTGTGACGTTTCACTCTCTCAAAAGTTTGGCCATTTTGTCTTCATGCGCCAATGAGCAGCTCTCATAGGAATGAATGAGGCCCCGCCTCCCACGCTGTGTCCATGGGTGTTTCTCAATCTCGAGTAAAGCTGCTCCAGAGCCACTATTTCAAGCATACTACGTCATCGAGTGCCGCCGAAGTACTGTTCCAATGTCCAGCATACTTGGAATTTTTACCGAGCCCGGAGTACTTCGTTTGGTGAAATTTAGAGGCTGCACATGTGTAGACTCTGCGGTCTTAAAATCCCCACAATGCTTTGTGCACGGACCAATTTCCCCAAATCTGTGGCGGAAAATGTACCAAGCAAGCATACTCAAGATTGAGAAACAACCCAGGTCTTATTATACATCCATGGGTGAGGCCCCACGTAGTCTGAGTGATCAGCCTGTAGGGAGGGTTGGACGTCATCTCAATTGGCTTCCCTCACAGAATACTCGCGACAGTGTTTATAATAAGGCAGGTTTGCAGCTTTTGAACAGGCAACCTCAGTTTGCTTTTGAATTAAAAGCGCTGCTGTCAGGCTCACATATACTGTGACTTTTTGCAAGGGCTTAAATGTCCTTAAAACAAATCCACAATTACTTGCATAACATCAAAACAGGATAAAATAGTACAAAGTCTTTTTGCGCAACAGAATATCTGAAAACAATGTTTTGAAAACTCACAATTGGCACCTTTTTTTGAAAAGCAAAAGATCTCAACTCCACTATGTTTTATTCAATTTAGAAAGGTCTTCACTGTTTCGAAATTCAAAGGCGCTGGCTGCTCTATCCCTGGAGAAAACAGCAAAGAAACACATGGTGTCTGTTTACATCAATACCGGTCAGGGCTGTTTCAACTTGAGCCTCACGTTGACAGACAGCAGCCTGCCGCCGCCGAGTCTGTCTTTGACAGACAAACAAAGTGGAGAGAGCCCGCAGCAGCGTTTCATTAGGACAGCTTGTCAATACCGAGGTGTCTCAGTTAATATGTCACGCTATGGGCTGGAGACTGACTCCATGCACTGCATGCAGTCCGAGCTCTCGTAAAGACACAGAGTTACAGAGGAGGGCAGTGGAGACACATCCTGCAGAGGCTGAATTTAAAACACTAACATCATCCTAAAAGGCCTTGACACCAAGCCCCCAGGAAGTGCGCCGGACTCTGAGGAAAATATTCGTTGTGGCCAAATGGCGGTACTACACTTCCGTTAGGTTGCTGGGCCCAGAAACACTTTTTCCCATTGACGTACATTGGGAAAGAAACGTCTGTAAATCGTTGGATAATTTTTTTTAAACTACCCAGTATGAACATTTGTATAGCCCTTATTAAAAACATTCGGTCCTCAAGCTGTAAAATGTGCTAATAACGTTATTCTGAGAGTTATTTTCCTCTGCATTATGAATGCGCATCTGAGAGTGGGAGCTTGGGGGCGGGGCTTAAGGGGCAATTCAACTGTCTCAGTTTCTTCGGATTCTATTTTCGAATGACAAATATAGACTACAGCCCCCTGTTGTCATGGAGAGTTAATTTCTCTCATGCAGTGGCAGAATGAGGTTGGCTGTTTACTGTGGTTTTTGTTGTGTTCAAATTTGGTTCAAATGTGACTTTTTGGCCAAGATGGATGTAACGTGAGGTGGCACAACAGTCGGCTCAATCGCAACTAGTTCTTTGATGAATGTTTGGTGTGAACAGGGTTGCAAAATTCCGGGAATTTTCAAAGATGGAAACTTTAATTAACGGGAATTAACGGGAGTAAACGGGAATTTATGGGAATAAACTGGGAATTTTCTAAATTGAAGGTTGGCTCTTCATAGGGAACTTAAATATAGTTGGGCAAAGTATATTTTAGCATAATCTTGACTAAAACAAACAGATGCCATTCAAGTACACTTCAATATCCATGCCATAGCACACTGCTTACTGCATGGCTATTGAGACCACACCCCCTACAGGCACTGTGCATTCCTCCATCACATGCACAGATGAGTAATGTTTAACTCAACATTCCTTGTTTTCGTTCTTCAATTAAACAAATAATTGTTCAATAAAATAATTAAAACTTTTTCTGTTCTATTAAAATAAAAAGAAATCTGTTGAAATGTCATGTTTTTTGTTTAATTTTGCACTGAATATTTCCAAAATTCCACAGCTTAACTTACCATGGAATCTTTCCGGAAATTTACCGGAAACTTTCCGCCCCTTTGCAACCCTAGGTGTGAAAGAAATTTAAGTAGAGCAGGGAATACAGGGCCTGTTGGCTTTGTGAGAGAGAGTATTCGTGCATGTATTTCTCTGATCTGATCGCATGCCCAGGAGTTGACCGAAGTACACCTTGTTCTCTGTCGGTGTGAGACCCAGCTCATTCATTCTGAATGAGGCAGAGACACAGAGACTTAAAAATAACTTCTTCGTTCACATGCAACGCTGTGTATAAAAAAATATTTTGAAGTGGATTGTTCAGCCGTACCTCCTCAAGGTGTGTTTTACCGTGTCCTCATTATGGGAAGCCACCATAACGTTGGATTTTTTGTTGAGTGCAATCTACCACCAGCACGTAGTCCAGGCACCTGGACAAATAAAAATGAACACATGAAAGATCATTTATCTTCTTTATATATTTATATTTATATTACTACTTTTGTTTGTAAGAACATGTTTTCTACAAAAACTAAAATGCTGCACAATATGAGAAAAGTTAATGATATGCAATTGCTTTTTTGAATATCACAATGTGACGAAGGTAACTTTGTCACTGTGGACTGACGGCTTCGGGCCTTGTAATATTGCACATGTGGTTTAGTTTGAAAGTGTTCCCCTTCCCGTTTTGTCTGTGGCATGGTGATTGTGTTCACCTGGTGCCCTGTGTTGTCTCCTCCCCCCCGCCCCACCTGTGTCTTGTTGGCCTGATTAGTGTGTGTGTATTTAGGCTCTGTTTTCCCTGTCAGTGGACAGGTAGTGTGTGTGAGATCCTTGTGGCTGCTGACTGTGTTCATGTGGACAGCAATATTGAGGCTGTAAATCATGTTTCCATAAATAATAAATGCCCACACCGGGTTGTATTTGGACGTTCTGCCTCTGCCTCTTTGCTTGGTCGGGCAGCTCAACGGTCAGCTTCACACACAACAATAATAATAATAAAAATGCGATAAATAAACAGTTATTAGTGTTCTTATGGTTGCCCTTCTGCTGCTTTTGTTAGAGTGCTACAATGAAACAAATTGCGAGTTGAATAAAAAAATAATAATAATGATTTGTTTTGTGAACAAATTGAACTGAACAAAAAATGCATGAATAAAACAAGAATGATAGTTACAATTTCAAGATTACTACTGAAACTCAAAAGATTCCCTGCTTGTGTAAACAATTGAAAGAACTACAAACTATTATTCAATTTTTATTATATTTTGAATATTGTTTGCATTCTGTGGCTGACATTGTTTCATAACTCACCTCTTATATCTGAATATAATTACCAAAAATCTGAACCAATCCGTTCAGAGAGCACTTGTGCTTTACTAAGTGTGTAGCTGTTTGAATATGCATGTGCTTTACCATCATCTGCATAATTGTAATCCCACCTCATACTGTGCTGTAGCAAATCATCTAAACGTGTACCTCTCACATGTTGATGTTTACCTCCACATTAAATTGAATGCTTGAGGGTGGCCTTTGCTGCTTTTGTGAAAAACATATTGATCTGCACAAGACGATTTCTTTGAACTTGCTCTCATTTAGGACTGTCAGAAAATGGTTACAACCCTGCACCCTGGAGCTGGGTGATATTCAGTAACTTGTACTTGGACAACTCAACAGGGTGGATGCGTGCTGACACAAGATGTTCAACTCAGAAACTCCCCTTGAATTTAAAGTAAAGGACCACTTCCCTGAGCTGTCCATGGAAATGGATTTGTGCCTAGAAAGTGGACGGCTTAAATCTGTGAACCACATGGGAAAATTGGTTTGGCAAAATAAAATAAAAAAGTTTTTCTAGGACACCTCACCTAGGAACTGTGTGCTTTCCAATGGTAAGGGATGTAGCAGCAGGCAGCGGCTTTAAAATTCAGGAATTAGAGATTAGCCTGGCTAAAGCAGATCATGTACTTATGTTATTTAACATTTAATTAACAAAGATTCAAAAACATTTGGGGATTCAAAATCAAATGTTTTACTATGTGCTGGCACAGACAGCAGCAGCACAATAACAAAAAAGCAAACAACTAGAAATTGTAGAATTACAAGATATCAAAAATAATTCTTCATTATACAAAACATCTAAATTCTGATGTGCCTGCTGTAGTTAGACAAAAAACAATCATACTTTGCGGATGCAGATGTGGGCAGCTACCAACAATTCAAAAACAAAGAAACTGAATTTTTGCCTGTGGTACATTATTTGGTAGACTCATAATCAGGGTTAATGGGGTCTTCATAATCGTGGTCTCTAGCCCGCTCTCGTTCCTGATACATATAAGCCCCGCGCACCAGCTTGGCTGCAAAATGCCAGCCCTCACATCGAGACTATTCTACGTCCATGGTTATGTTGTCATAGGCCTCCTGCAGAGCAAAAGAGGACAATGATTCACTTCATAGCAATGACGGATATAAATCAAGTTCCAAGTTTAGATACAAAATTGTGAAAGCAGTGCAATCGTTGCTGTCAATGTAACTTTTACAGAGCTTTATGATGTTTTGCAGCCAAATACATGATTTATGGGTCTACCTGTTCTACCTGACCTAGCCCAGGCCCCCATAGCATTACCAATCACACAACACGACTGCTACTCAAACAGGGTTATACTCACTTATTTGTATGGCTCCATGTCAATAACTCGTAAAATGAACCAACTAATTGTGAGAACCAGAATGCCTTATCCTAGTTTTAGCAAGTTCAGCAACAAAGCAGTGGTGTAGTATACGCACAGCAACCCATTGTGACAAAATGGGACCCTCAATAATCTATGGTCTTTATTTTATCCAACAGGCAAAATGTGTTATATTTATTTTAAAGTCGTATGTGATGATGTGGTAAGCTTATAATAATCACGTAAAAAAAGGATGATAATCATATGAATGTAAACTATTACTTACGCATTTTTTTTTCATTTGAAATGGTGTATTCAAGAAATAAAAAATGAATCACCACATTTCCCTTCAACATTATCCCCTTCTTGGCAATGTCTCTGTTCTATCCTCAGCTGACTCATCCTAATCTCTTTACATGTTGACATCAGGAGTAACACGATTTGTCACAGCGTGCTCTCCTTCTACAATAATTATAACTGTTGAGTCAGCCTTTTGTGTGTGCAGCGACATCATTAACATTGGTAGGTGTTGAAGATGACAGGCTTCTCTTTGTTGTAGATCCTCTGCATCTCTAATGTCAGTCTGCTGATAGCCGGCTGCAGGTACGTCTGCTCTGCATCCATCATCAAGTGAACCCCATTCTCTATACAGCATGCTGGGATAAAAAAGGATATAATTCATTTTGAATAATTTCACCTATTTATTCTATAACATAGTTAAAATATTGAAATACAAAACATCCCTTTATCAAATCAAGGTGATCACTGTTCCTTTCAAGAAAGAGGTTTACAAATGCATGCACATCCAGATGATGAATACTAGGAGATGAGAATTATGTAAAATAGGAAATAATATAGTCTAAAAAAGGCTCCCATTAACACATTTATGCACCACTGGGTAACATGTATCTTCCTTTCTTACTAATCTGCTGGATATACCATCATTACATTGTCTTCACTTATTTAATATAATATTTATATGTTTTTATTCATCCCTTATATCCCTTTTTGTGTTGTTGGAGATGCCTGATGCTCTAGTTATGTCAAATTCAAGATGTTTTTATTAAGCTCTAGGCACTTCAAGGTCTTTTGACTTGAGAGACACGTGTATGTCTTTGAAGTGCCCCGTGGAGCTTTGCATATATCTTTTTTTGTATCTGGTGCATTTTTACCATGCATTACATGTTAATATACGCTGTGACACAGTTACAACATTCATTCAGGATGCTTGGACAGGAATTACACTGTGTGCAATAATGTGTCAATGTGTTATGATTATGGATCTATCCAACATGTATGTATACACTTATACAATTTGTTTTATGTATGCGATCCTGGGCAGCTGTTTAAGACAATTTGAACTGTCAGGTGAACTTGCTGGTGTGTCTATCAGAGGTCGCGTTAACTGAATGTTTTCCGTCTATGACGGATTTTGTTTAACAACGAAAGACAAATCTGAAAGCAGCCCGTCATTTTGACAGATTAGAACAAACTCGGAACAGTGCCAAAGTTTCCCCGTAGCGAGGCTCCGGTGTTGTGCCGTGTTATGCATGCCCGTCAAAAAGGAAATTATATAGTTTCCAAACCTTACTTTGCCATACAAATCATTGAAATGTCTGGGAGTTTTAACGCGCTCCCGCGAGGTGCACGCATCTCTCGGTGGGCATGCATAACACGGCATGACACCAGCGCTAACAGTTCTCTTATTTACTTTATGTGAAGAAAGGCTAGATGCTTCAAAACCAACACACTCTCACTCCCTAAACGCCCAGGAGCGACGCTTGGTCAGAGTCCTGTGGTCGTGCAGTTGGGACGCGCCGAGGCTCCTTCAGCTTCATAAACGGACGCAAAGAACTTCAACTGATTGCAATGTATTCCCATCCGCGGCGGTATTTGACGCTCAGGGAAGCACTGCATCTATTTATCCGGGATAATCCGGAGCCTCCGAAAGACCTCAAAGAAACACAAGGTCAGGAAGCCAGCTCGTAATCCGGTTCCGTGCTCCAGTGCCGGCCCACACAGCCATGGTATCGTGCTCCAGTACCATCCCACACAGCCATGGTTCCGTGTTCCGGTTCCTTGCCCAGCAGCCATGGTTCCGGCTCCATTTCCGGCCCCAGCAGCCATGGTCCCTGCTCCAGAACAGGCCCACACAGCCATGTTTCCGGCTCAAGAACCGGCCCACACAGCCATGATCCAGGCTTCAGTTCCAGTTCGCACAGTCTTGGTCCCTGCTCCAGAACCGGCCCATACAGCCATGGTTCCGGCCCCAGTTCCAGCCATGGTTACGGCTCAAGTACTGGGCCCAGCAGCCATGGTCCCGACTCCAGCTCCTCGTCACCTGTTGACTCTTCGGCCAACGCCCAGCTCCCTGTCTCCTGTTGGCTCTCCAGCCGACGCCAGCCCCCCGAGTCCTGTCGGCGTACCGGCCGACGCCAGCTCCCCGTGTCCTGTCGGCGTACCGACCGTCTCAAGTCACCTCTCCAGTTCCCTCTCAAGTCTCCTCTCAAGTCCCCTCTCGAGTCCCCTTTCAAGACACTTCTAAAGTCCCCTCTCGAGTTCCTTTCAAGTCACCTCTCGAGTTCCCTCTCGAGTTCCCTCTCGAGTTCCCTCTCAAGTCACCTCTCGAGTTCCCTCTCAAGTCCCCTCTCAAATCATCTCTCAAGTCTCCTCTCGAGTTTCCTCTCAAGTCACCTCTCGAGTCACCTCTCAAGTCTCCTCTCGAGTTCCCTCTCAAGTCACCTCTCGAGAGCCCTCTCAAGTCACCTCTCAAGTTCCCTCTCAAGTCCCCTCTCAAGTCACCTCTCAAGTCACCTCTCAAGTCTCCTCTCGAGTTCCCTCTCAAGTCACCTCTCAAGAGCCCTCTCAAGTCACCTCTCGAGAGCCCTCTCAAGTCACCTCTCGAGTCTCCTCTCAAGTCACCTCTCAAGTCCCCTCTCAAGTCCCCTCTCAAGTCACCTCTCAAGTCTCCTCTCAAGTCACCACTCAAGTTCCCTCTCAGGTCCCCTCTCGAGGCTCCTCTTGAGTTCCCTCTCAAGTCCCTACCCAATGTCCTGGTCCGTTGGAGGTTCCGCTGGGGGTCCTGCAAACCCTATGTTTCTTTGCCGTTGGAGGCCCCGACGACTACTGTTCTGCTGGGGGTCCTGCCAACCCTATGTCCTGTGCCGTTGGAGGCCCCGCCGACTACTCTTCTGCCGGGGGTCCTGCCAACCCTATGCCCTGTGCCATTGGAGGCCCCGCCGACTACTCTTCTGCCGGGGGTCCTGCCAACCCTATGTCCTGTGTCGTTGGAGGCCCCGACGACTACTGTTTTGCCGGAGGTCCTGCCAACCCTATGCCCTGTGCCGTTGGAGGCCCCTTCGACTACTCTTCTGCCGGGGGTCCTGCCAATCCTATGTTCTGTGCCATTGGAGATCCCACCGACCGTTCTTCTGCCGGGGTTCCTGCCAGCCCTACGTCCTGTGCCGTTGGAGGTCCAGCCGACACCTGTTTTGTCGGGGGTTCTGCCAACTCCATGTCCTGTCCCGTTGGGGATCCCGCCGACTGCTCTTCTGCCGGGGGTCCTGCCAACCCTATGTCCTGTTCCGTCCAGGGTCTCGTCTGCGCCTGGCCCGCCGGGGGTTCCGCCGGCTCCTGCCCGTCGTTGTGCCAGGCCTCCTGAGTTCCCAGCGGATTTTGCTCTAGAGCCCGGTCTCCTGAGTTCCCCAACCGAGGACTCCGCCATGAACTCTGCCTTGCCCCCGGGCCGTCCGCCCGAGGACTCCATCATGGACTCTGCCTTGCCCCCGGGCCGTCCGCCCGAGGACTCCATCATGGACTCTGCCTTGCCCCCGGGCCGCCCGCCCGAGGGTTCCACCATGAACTCTGCCTTGCCCCCGGGCCGTCCGCCCGAGGGCTCCAACATGAACTCTGCCTTGCCCCTGGACCGGCCGCCCGAAAACTCCATCATGGACTCTGCCTTGCCCCTGGGTCGTCCGCCCGAGACACCCATCATGGACTGTGCTTTGCTTCTGGGTTGTCGTTCCGGACCCGTCCTCCGGACCCCCTCCACCCACGCTTTTGGATTTTGGATTTTTTTGGACTTCTAGAATCCGTCCCTTGAGGTTAGGGAATGTTCCGGTATTTGGACAACATTAACATGGGATCACTCCGGTCAATGTACGTACTTCGTCTCACTGGAATATTAATGGCCAGATTGAATACAAAATCGACCCAAATTCTCCGGTCAATGACAGGAGAGTTTTGAAAGTGACAAAACACTGTTCCACACATTTAAAAACACTTAATCAATGTTTACCCAGGATCCATGCACCTTTCCTGGCTTGTAAAATGTGGTGATGCGCCCTGGAGGTAGCGGGTAGGCTCTGTGCGTGGTGCTGAACCCCAGCCTGTCTATGTGGAATACAAAAACAAACAAAGACAAACACCTTTAAGGTCACCAGGGTCGTGAGGTTCTGGTTCTGGCGGTGTGCATGGAGGGGTTTAGTCCGAGTGAGGAGTGCTCGAGCGTGGGAGGATGTGTAAGGCAGAGGAGGGGAACAAAAGGTGTGTGCAGGAGCAGGGAGAAAAGAGAAAATAAAAAGACTCAAAGTGTTCCACCTTCCAGCAGCAGCAGCAGCAGCAGCGGGCCCGCGGTGCTGAACACCTGCCTGTCTATGTGGAGTACAAAAACAAACAAAGACAAACACCTTTAAGGTCACCAGGGTCGTGAGGTTCTGGTTCTGGCGGTGTGCATGGAGGGGTTTGACCTGGCTCCCCGACACAATGCACATAGTCTGGAGCAGCGGAGCAGCGGCTGGGCCGTGTTCCCCCTTCTGTCCATTTGCCTATCAGTTTGTTAACGAAGTGGACAGAGGCTGTTTTTTGCCCCTAAAAGTGACTTTTAATGGTGTTTTTTGTATTTAAATGATGTGTTTTATCTTTCTCCAGGGTCCCCGACGCAATGCACATAGTCTGGAGCTCGCTGGGGTCCCGCAAAATGCTTTAATCACGATTTTGTCCTTTTCCCCATCACTTTGTTAACGAAGTGGACAGAGGCTGTTTTTTGCCCCTAAAAGTGACTTTTAATGGTGTTTTTTGTATTTAAATGATGTGTTTTATCTTTCTCCAGGGTCCCCGACGCAATGCACATAGTCTGGAGCTCGCTGGGGTCCCGCAAAATGCTTTAATCACGATTTGGTCCTTTTCCCCATCACTTTGTTAACGAAGTGGACAGAGGCTGTTTTTTGCCCCTAAAAGTGACTTTTAATGGTGTTTTTGGCATTTAAATGATGTGTTTTATATTTCTCCAGGGTCCCCGACACAATGAAACTAGTCTGGAGCTCGCTGGGGTCCCGCAAAATGCTTTAATCACGATTTGGTCCTTTTCCCCATCACTTTGTTAACGAAGTGGACAGAGGCTGTTTTTTGCCCCTAAAAGTGACTTTTAATGGTGTTTTTTGTATTTAAATGATGTGTTTTATCTTTCTCCAGGGTCCCCGACGCAATGCACATAGTCTGGAGCTCGCTGGGGTCCCGCAAAATGCTTTAATCACGATTTTGTCCTTTTCCCCATCACTTTGTTAACGAAGTGGACAGAGGCTGTTTTTTGCCCCTAAAAGTGACTTTTAATGGTGTTTTTGGCATTTAAATGATGTGTTTTATCATTATCCAGGGTCCCCGACACAATGAAACTAGTCTGGAGCTCGCTGGGGTCCCGCAAAATGCTTTAATCACGATTTGGTCCATTTCCCCATCACTTTGTTAACGAAGTGGACAGAGGCTGTTTTTTGCCCCTAAAAGTGACTTTTAATGGTGTTTTTGTCATTTGAATGATGGGTCTTATCATTATCCAGGGTCCCCGACACAATGAAACTAGTCTGGAGCTCGCTGGGGTCCCGCAAAATGCTTTAATCACGATTTTGTACTTTTCCCCATCAGTTTGTTAACGAAGTGGACAGAGGCTGTTTTTTGCCCCTAAAAGTGACTTTTAATGGTGTTTTTGGCATTTAAATGATGGGTCTTATCATTATCCAGGGTCCCCGACACAATGAAACTAGTCTGGAGCTCGCTGGGGTCCCGCAAAATGCTTTAATCACGATTTGGTCCTTTTCCCCATCACTTTGTTAACGAAGTGGACAGAGGCTGTTTTTTGCCCCTAAAAGTGACTTTTAATGGTGTTTTTGGCATTTAAATGATGGGTTTTATATTTCTCCAGGGTCCCCGACGCAATGCACATAGTCTGGAGCTCGCTGGGGTCCCGCAAAATGCTTTAATCACGATTTGGTCCTTTTCCCCATCACTTTGTTAACGAAGTGGACAGAGGCTGTTTTTTGCCCCTAAAAGTGACTTTTAATGGTGTTTTTGGCATTTAAATGATGGGTCTTATCATTATCCAGGGTCCCCGACACAATGAAACTAGTCTGGAGCTCGCTGGGGTCCCGCAAAATGCTTTAATCACGATTTTGTCCTTTTCCCCATCACTTTGTTAACGAAGTGGACAGAGGCTGTTTTTTGCCCCTAAAAGTGACTTTTAATGGTGTTTTTTGTATTTAAATGATGTGTTTTATCTTTCTCCAGGGTCCCCGACGCAATGCACATAGTCTGGAGCTCGCTGGGGTCCCGCAAAATGCTTTAATCACGATTTTGTCCTTTTCCCCATCACTTTGTTAACGAAGTGGACAGAGGCTGTTTTTTGCCCCTAAAAGTGACTTTTAATGGTGTTTTTGGCATTTAAATGATGGGTTTTATATTTCTCCAGGGTCCCCGACGCAATGCACATAGTCTGGAGCTCGCTGGGGTCCCGCAAAATGCTTTAATCACGATTTGGTCCTTTTCCCCATCACTTTGTTAACGAAGTGGACAGAGGCTGTTTTTTGCCCCTAAAAGTGACTTTTAATGGTGTTTTTGTCATTTGAATGATGGGTCTTATCATTATCCAGGGTCCCCGACACAATGAAACTAGTCTGGAGCTCGCTGGGGTCCCGCAAAATGCTTTAATCACGATTTTGTCCTTTTCCCCATCACTTTGTTAACGAAGTGGACAGAGGCTGTTTTTTGCCCCTAAAAGTGACTTTTAATGGTGTTTTTGGCATTTAAATGATGGGTCTTATCATTATCCAGGGTCCCCGACACAATGAAACTAGTCTGGAGCTCGCTGGGGTCCCGCAAAATGCTTTAATCACGATTTTGTCCTTTTCCCCATCACTTTGTTAACGAAGTGGACAGAGGCTGTTTTTTGCCCCTAAAAGTGACTTTTAATGGTGTTTTTTGTATTTAAATGATGTGTTTTATCTTTCTCCAGGGTCCCCGACGCAATGCACATAGTCTGGAGCTCGCTGGGGTCCCGCAAAATGCTTTAATCACGATTTTGTCCTTTTCCCCATCACTTTGTTAACGAAGTGGACAGAGGCTGTTTTTTGCCCCTAAAAGTGACTTTTAATGGTGTTTTTGGCATTTAAATGATGGGTTTTATATTTCTCCAGGGTCCCCGACGCAATGCACATAGTCTGGAGCTCGCTGGGGTCCCGCAAAATGCTTTAATCACGATTTGGTCCTTTTCCCCATCACTTTGTTAACGAAGTGGACAGAGGCTGTTTTTTGCCCCTAAAAGTGACTTTTAATGGTGTTTTTGTCATTTGAATGATGGGTCTTATCATTATCCAGGGTCCCCGACACAATGAAACTAGTCTGGAGCTCGCTGGGGTCCCGCAAAATGCTTTAATCACGATTTTGTCCTTTTCCCCATCACTTTGTTAACGAAGTGGACAGAGGCTGTTTTTTGCCCCTAAAAGTGACTTTTAATGGTGTTTTTTGTATTTAAATGATGTGTTTTATCATTATCCAGGGTCCCCGACACAATGAAACTAGTCTGGAGCTCGCTGGGGTCCCGCAAAATGCTTTAATCACGATTTTGTCCTTTTCCCCATCACTTTGTTAACGAAGTGGACAGAGGCTGTTTTTTGCCCTAAAAGTGACTTTTAATGGTGTTTTTGGCATTTAAATGATGGGTTTTATCATTCTCCAGGGTCCCCGACACAATGAAACTAGTCTGGAGCTCGCTGGGGTCCCGCAAAATGCTTTAATCACGATTTGGTCCATTTCCCCATCAGTTTGTTAACGAAGTGGACAGAGGCTGTTTTTTGCCCCTAAAAGTGACTTTTAATGGTGTTTTTGGCATTTAAATGATGGGTCTTATCATTATCCAGGGTCCCCGACACAATGAAACTAGTCTGGAGCTCGCTGGGGTCCCGCAAAATGCTTTAATCACGATTTGGTCCTTTTCCCCATCACTTTGTTAACGAAGTGGACAGAGGCTGTTTTTTGCCCCTAAAAGTGACTTTTAATGGTGTTTTTGGCATTTAAATGATGTGTTTTATATTTCTCCAGGGTCCCCGACGCAATGCACATAGTCTGGAGCTCGCTGGGGTCCCGCAAAATGCTTTAATCACGATTTTGTCCTTTTCCCCATCACTTTGTTAACGAAGTGGACAGAGGCTGTTTTTTGCCCCTAAAAGTGACTTTTAATGGTGTTTTTGGCATTTAAATGATGGGTTTTATATTTCTCCAGGGTCCCCGACGCAATGCACATAGTCTGGAGCTCGCTGGGGTCCCGCAAAATGCTTTAATCATGATTTGGTCCTTTTCCCCATCACTTTGTTAACGAAGTGGACAGAGGCTGTTTTTTGCCCCTAAAAGTGACTTTTAATGGTGTTTTTGTCATTTGAATGATGGGTCTTATCATTATCCAGGGTCCCCGACACAATGAAACTAGTCTGGAGCTCGCTGGGGTCCCGCAAAATGCTTTAATCACGATTTTGTCCTTTTCCCCATCACTTTGTTAACGAAGTGGACAGAGGCTGTTTTTTGCCCCTAAAAGTGACTTTTAATGGTGTTTTTTGTATTTAAATGATGTGTTTTATCATTATCCAGGGTCCCCGACACAATGAAACTAGTCTGGAGCTCGCTGGGGTCCCGCAAAATGCTTTAATCACGATTTTGTCCTTTTCCCCATCACTTTGTTAACGAAGTGGACAGAGGCTGTTTTTTGCCCTAAAAGTGACTTTTAATGGTGTTTTTGGCATTTAAATGATGGGTTTTATCATTCTCCAGGGTCCCCGACACAATGAAACTAGTCTGGAGCTCGCTGGGGTCCCGCAAAATGCTTTAATCACGATTTGGTCCATTTCCCCATCAGTTTGTTAACGAAGTGGACAGAGGCTGTTTTTTGCCCCTAAAAGTGACTTTTAATGGTGTTTTTTGTATTTAAATGATGTGTTTTATCTTTCTCCAGGGTCCCCGACGCAATGCACATAGTCTGGAGCTCGCTGGGGTCCCGCAAAATGCTTTAATCACGATTTTGTCCTTTTCCCATCACTTTGTTAACGAAGTGGACAGAGGCTGTTTTTTGCCCCTAAAAGTGACTTTTAATGGTGTTTTTTGTATTTAAATGATGTGTTTTATCTTTCTCCAGGGTCCCCGACGCAATGCACATAGTCTGGAGCTCGCTGGGGTCCCGCAAAATGCTTTAATCACGATTTTGTCCTTTTCCCCATCACTTTGTTAACGAAGTGGACAGAGGCTGTTTTTTGCCCCTAAAAGTGACTTTTAATGGTGTTTTTTGTATTTAAATGATGTGTTTTATCATTCTCCAGGGTCCCCGACACAATGCACATAGTCTGGAGCTCGCTGGGGTCCCGCAAATGCTTTAATCAGGCGTTTTAACACTTTTCCCCACGAAAATGATTTTTAATTATTTTTTGGGGGCTATATAAATCAAATTCCGGTTAATGCCGAGCACAATTGTACCTTTTACTATTTTAATGTATTTGCATGATATATCTTTGGGCGATAAAAGCGACATATTTGGATGACTTTGTCAGTTTATGGAGCTTATCCCACAAATCCCGGATGATCCGGGCCAAATTTGGGAGCTCATAGGCAGCCTGCCATAGGCCCCCACCCGTGGAATGAAAAAAAAATGAAAGAAAACGGTCAATTATATGTTAAAATAATCAAAAAATGAACTTTTAAAATTACATGGGAGAGGGGATCTGAAAAATTGGAGAAGGGGAAAAGTGTTCGGCGCTTCGGGACGAAGCGCCGAACACTTTTCCCCTACCCCGTTGCAAGGTACAACGGAGAGGGGAATCCAGACTTCCCCTCCTCCGTTGTAAAAAACCGTTCATGTTTTACAAGCTACCTTCTGCACGAAATCGGAAACCCGGTTTTTGAGAGGACTCAGAAAAAAAACGGCTGTGTAACTTCATGGAGGAATTCATCCGCTGTATGTGCACTTTGGCTCGGATACATTTTGTTGCCTGGAGACCCCCCAGCATGGTTCTTACCAAACTTAAAGTTTTTGAACTGGGCTCTGGAGGAAGGTAAGGGGAGTTGACAGGGGACTCAATCCGCCTCATGAGGCACTATTTTCGGATACATTTCAACACTTTTAGCCCTTTTTGATTGGTTCTCCAAAAAATAACTCTGACTTTTTCAGAGTGTGGAGGAAGGTGAGGGGAGTTGACAGGGGACTTTATCCGCCTTATGGGGCACTATTCCCGGATACATTTCAACACTTTTAGCCCTTTTTGATGGTTCTCCAAAAAATAACTCTGACTTTTTCAGAGTGTGGAGGAAGGTGAGGGGAGTTGACAGGGGACTTTATCCGCCTTATGGGGCACTATTCCCGGATACATTTCAACACTTTTAGCCCTTTTTGATGGTTCTCCAAAAAATAACTCTGACTTTTTCAGAGTGTGGAGGAAGGTGAGGGGAGTTGACAGGGGACTTTATCCGCCTTATGGGGCACTATTCCCGGATACATTTCAACACTTTTAGCCCTTTTTGATGGTTCTCCAAAAATAACTCTGACTTTTTCAGAGTGTGGAGGAAGGTGAGGGGAGTTGACAGGGGACTTTATCCGCCTTATGGGGCACTATTCCCGGATACATTTCAACACTTTTAGCCCTTTTTGATGGTTCTCCAAAAAATAACTCTGACTTTTTCAGAGTGTGGAGGAAGGTGAGGGGAGTTGACAGGGGACTTTACCCGCCTTATGGGGCACTATTCCCGGATACATTTCAACACTTTTAGCCCTTTTTGATGGTTCTCCAAAAAATAACTCTGACTTTTTCAGAGTGTGGAGGAAGGTGAGGGGAGTTGACAGGGGACTTTACCGCCTTATGGGGCACTATTCCCGGATACATTTCAACACTTTTAGCCCTTTTTGATGGTTCTCCAAAAAATAACTCTGACTTTTTCAGAGTGTGGAGGAAGGTGAGGGGAGTTGACAGGGGACTTTACCCGCCTTATGGGGCACTATTCCCGGATACATTTCAACACTTTTAGCCCTTTTTGATGGTTCTCCAAAAAATAACTCTGACTTTTTCAGAGTGTGGAGGAAGGTGAGGGGAGTTGACAGGGGACTTTATCCGCCTTATGGGGCACTATTCCCGGATACATTTCAACACTTTTAGCCCTTTTTGATGGTTCTCCAAAAAATAACTCTGACTTTTTCAGAGTGTGGAGGAAGGTGAGGGGAGTTGACAGGGGACTTTACCCGCCTTATGGGGCACTATTCCCGGATACATTTCAACACTTTTAGCCCTTTTTGATGGTTCTCCAAAAAATAACTCTGACTTTTTCAGAGTGTGGAGGAAGGTGAGGGGAGTTGACAGGGGACTTTACCCGCCTTATGGGGCACTATTCCCGGATACATTTCAACACTTTTAGCCCTTTTTGATGGTTCTCCAAAAAATAACTCTGACTTTTTCAGAGTGTGGAGGAAGGTGAGGGGAGTTGACAGGGGACTTTATCCCGCCTTATGGGGCACTATTCCCCGGATACATTTCAACACTTTTAGCCCTTTTTGATGGTTCTCCAAAAAATAACTCTGACTTTTTCAGAGTGTGGAGGAAGGTGAGGGGAGTTGACAGGGGACTTTACCGCCTTATGGGGCACTATTCCCGGATACATTTCAACACTTTTAGCCCTTTTTGATGGTTCTCCAAAAAATAACTCTGACTTTTTCAGAGTGTGGAGGAAGGTGAGGGGAGTTGACAGGGGACTTTACCCGCCTTATGGGGCACTATTCCCGGATACATTTCAACACTTTTTTAGCCCTTTTTGATGGTTCTCCAAAAAATAACTCTGACTTTTTCAGAGTGTGGAGAAGGTGAGGGGAGTTGACAGGGGACTTTACCCGCCTTATGGGGCACTATTCTCGGATACATTTTTTCATTTTCACCCATTTTTGATGGTTCTCCAAAAAGACAAGTTAGTCTTTTTTCTTCCCCCTTCCTCTTCTGATTTCTCACTGATCGAATGGCAAACGCGACCCGCCATCGGAGGGCCTCCGCCGGCCCGGCCTCGTGCCGGTGCTCTGGCGGTCGGTTCCTCCGAACTGCGGGTTCGACTCTGATGGCCGGGAGGGACGAGGGAAACGTCGGGGGGGTCTGCTGGAGGCTCCGGGCACAGGACCCTACTTCATCAAACTACCTATTTGATCCTGCGTAACAACCACATATATGCTTGTCTGCAAAGACATTGATCGAATGGCAAACGTGACCCGCCATCGGAGGGCCTCTGCCGGCCCGGCCTCGTGCCGGTGCTCTGGCGGTCGGTTCCTCCGAACTGCGGGTTCGACTCTGATGGCCGGGAGGGACGGGGGAAACGTCGGGGGGGGTCTGCTGGAGGCTCCTGCTGGAGTCTTGCGTTCACTGGGACCTGGCTCGAAAAACTCGAAACCCTGACTCCAGTGCGGTGTTGCGGCCATGCGCCTCCGGGTACCAGACTCCCCTGCCTCCTCCGTGTTGCGTGGGCTGCGTGGGGGTAACCCTGCGTGTCCGTTACCCTGCGTGTCTCTTACCTCCCAGGCCGACCGATATGAAGCGTTTCCAAGACGAACCGTCTGACTCAGGGGTCCCACCACAGGTTCCGTAGCGGGGTGGAAGTTCCACCTCCCCTCTTTGCCGCGGAATGCAAAACAAACACCTGTTTCTCTCATCCTCCACTGTGGCATAGCGGCCTTAGTCGGCTGCGGCATTCAGCAATTGGCCTTGCTCCGGGCACAGGACCCTACTTCATCAAACTACCTATTTGATCCTGCGTAACAACCACATATATGCTTGTCTGCAAAGACATTGATCGAATGGCAAACGTGACCCGCCATCGGAGGGCCTCCGCCGGCCCGGCCTCGTGCCGGTGCTCTGGCGGTCGGTTCCTCCGAACTGCGGGTTCGACTCTGATGGCCGGGAGGGACGAGGGAAACGTCGGGGGGGTCTGCTGGAGGCTCCGGGCACAGGACCCTACTTCATCAAACTACCTATTTGATCCTGCGTAACAACCACATATATGCTTGTCTGCAAAGACATTGATCGAATGGCAAACGTGACCCGCCATCGGAGGGCCTCCGCCGGCCCGGCCTCGTGCCGGTGCTCTGGCGGTCGGTTCCTCCGAACTGCGGGTTCGACTCTGATGGCCGGGAGGGACGGGGGAAACGTCGGGGGGGTCTGCTGGAGGCTCCTGCTGGAGTCTTGCGTTCACTGGGACCTGGCTCGAAAAACTCGAAACCCTGACTCCAGTGCGGTGTTGCGGCCATGCGCCTCCGGGTACCAGACTCCCCTGCCTCCTCCGTGTTGCGTGGGCTGCGTGGGGGTAACCCTGCGTGTCCGTTACCCTGCGTGTCTCTTACCTCCCAGGCCGACCGATATGAAGCGTTTCCAAGACGAACCGTCTGACTCAGGGGTCCCACCACAGGTTCCGTAGCGGGGTGGAAGTTCCACCTCCCCTCTTTGCCGCGGAATGCAAAACAAACACCTGTTTCTCTCATCCTCCACTGTGGCATAGCGGCCTTAGTCGGCTGCGGCATTCAGCAATTGGCCTTGCTCCGGGCACAGGACCCTACTTCATCAAACTACCTATTTGATCCTGCGTAACAACCACATATATGCTTGTCTGCAAAGACATTGATCGAATGGCAAACGTGACCCGCCATCGGAAGGCCTCCGCCGGCCCGGCTTCGTGCCGGTGCTCTGGCGGTCGGTTCTTCCAAACTGCGGGTTTGACTCTGCTCCTGGGAGCACATATGCTTGTCTGCAAAGAGGGACATGCCTGGTCCCGCCCAGGTGTTCTTCTACGGCTAGTGTCCAGCCAGCTGCGGTATCATCAACTTTGACCCGCCATCGGAGGGCCTCCTCCCCGGGTCCAGCTTCCGGTGCTAGGCGGTCGGTTCCTCCAAACTGTGTGATTGACTCTGCTCCTGGGAGCACATATGCTTGTCTGCAAAGAGGGACATGCCTGGTCCCGCCCAGGTGTTCTTCTACGGCTAGTGTCCAGCCAGCTGCGGTATCATCAACTTTGACCCGCCATCGGAGGGCCTCCTCCCCGGGTCCAGCTTCCGGTGCTAGGCGGTCGGTTCCTCCAAACTGTGTGATTGACTCTGCTCCTGGGAGCACATATGCTTGTCTGCAAAGAGGGACATGCCTGGTCCCGCCCAGGTGTTCTTCTACGGCTAGTGTCCAGCCAGCTGCGGTATCATCAACTTTGACCCGCCATCGGAGGGCCTCCTCCCCGGGTCCAGCTTCCGGTGCTAGGCGGTCGGTTCCTCCAAACTGTGTGATTGACTCTGCTCCTGGGAGCACATATGCTTGTCTGCAAAGAGGGACATGCCTGGTCCCGCCCAGGTGTTCTTCTACGGCTAGTGTCCAGCCAGCTGCGGTATCATCAACTTTGACCCGCCATCGGAGGGCCTCCTCCCCGGGTCCAGCTTCCGGTGCTAGGCGGTCGGTTCCTCCAAACTGTGTGATTGACTCTGCTCCTGGGAGCACATATGCTTGTCTGCAAAGAGGGACATGCCTGGTCCCGCCCAGGTGTTCTTCTACGGCTAGTGTCCAGCCAGCTGCGGTATCATCAACTTTGACCCGCCATCGGAGGGCCTCCTCCCCGGGTCCAGCTTCCGGTGCTTGGCGGTCGGTTCATCCAAACTACGGGTAATCCTGGAGCGGACATAAACAAAGAATGATATTTTACAGGACATGATGGATATGTGTTTTTTCCAGGCTTTTTGGAAATAAACCAAATGTGATTTTGCAGTGCATGATATAGCTCATTTTACCCATGTGATGTTGTGCAGTACATTACTGAGCTCATTTAACGATATTGGTCTACCAGGTGAAGTGGGATGCTGCCATTTCCCAACTGGTCTCCGGAGGAATATAAGGAGAGTTGACAGGGGACTCTGCCCAGTGCTCATGAACCAAATGAGGGGTGTGTTAGAGGGGAAAGGCTCTGGCTGTTTCTGCAGCCTCTGCATCTACCTTCTCTCCCCACCCCGATACCAGCGCGTGCCTGCTGTAAAAGGCAGGTGCACGGGCTCTCACTTCCACTAACTCTGAGCCTGGCTCCCGAGCAGCACGTTCTCCCCGGCAGTCCGCCAGCAGATGAAAAACACCCACCTCTCCGCCTCTTCCGAGGGACGAGGGAACCGCGCGGGGGGGTCTGCTGGAGGTTCCTGCCGGGTGCTCCGTACTGCGTTTCACCGGGACCTGGCTCGAAAAACTCGGAACTCTGACTCCAGTGCGGTGTGGCGGTCTCGCCCTGGCCGTCCACCGTGCGCCTCCGGGTACCTGACTCCCCTGCCTCCTCCGGGGGCAGGTGCGAGGGGTTCAATGCCTCCTCCCCCCGCTGCGGCGAAAGCCGGAGCGGGACGGAGCGCCCGGAGGTACTGTTACCCCCACGTTTTGTACCCAAAACTGTCTTGTGAGTTCGTGGCAGAACCATGAAACAAAAAACAATCAATGTATCGGACCCATCGCCAGTCGCGTTGGTGCGGAGGTGGGACCATTTTAACCAGGTGGTAGCCCAAGTCCTCCCCTTGGTCCGTGTTCCCTGCATTGAAGCATCGGACCCATGGTTGCAATCAGCAGTTGGCTAACGCATATAAACGGAGAAACAGAAAACCATTTAAATATAATTCATTGTGTGTGTTTTTGGAAGGATGTTGACCGAATGCCCGGTGTGCAGCCTCCGCTATCTGGCTTTGAATAAGCACCTTAAGCACAAACATGCAGTGCGGAACCTGGATGAAAGAGGCATCATTCTTAAAATGGCCAGTGGTAGAATAAATGTTCGGACCAAACCCTGTCCCATCACAGGGTGTTCGTATGCTGGGAGGAAACTACACCGTCATGTAACTCGTGACCACCCTGAGTTCTCCCGAGATGAGGCACATCAGGTCATGGCAAGGCTGAAGCATAGTGTGGCCCTGCAGTTGCTCCATGACCTCCGAGAGACTAATCCCATCATTGGAATGGCTACATCATTGGATATAGACAATGAGGAGGAATACCCGGTGCACCCTCCACCCTTCTCCCCACATACCGAGTGTGACGAAGAGGACTGCATGCAGGTGAGGCTGGACAATGTGGCATTGAGGGCTCAGAAGGATGCCCTCATTGATGAGGTGAAGACCCTGCGCTCCAGGCTAAAACAGGGTCTAAAACCCAGGAAGCAGAATGCCACTGCTGCTCTGCTTGAGGAAGACGAAGAATGTATACGATTTAAGGGCGTAGCAATCCCAAGTACCCCCGACATGAACTCAGTAGCCTCCGGCAGCAATACCCCTCTCAAGACCCCGGTGAAGACTGTCATGCGGTCCATAGAAGCCTCTGCGAGTGAGACCCCCCTCAAGTCTGTGATGCGGTCCCCAGAAGCCTCCGGAAGCAAGACCCCGGTGAAGACTGTCATGCGGTCCGACAAAGCCTCCGGTAGTGAGACCCCGGTGAACACTGTCATGCGGTCCCCAGAAGCCTCCGGAAGCAAGACCCCGGTGAAGACTGTCATGCGGTCCAACAAAGCCTCCGGTAGAGAGACCCCTCTCAAGTCTGTGATGCGGTCCCCAGAAGCCTCCGGAAGCAAGACCCCAGTGAAGACTGTCATGTGGTCCCCAGAAGCCTCCGGTAGTGAGACCCCAGTGAAGACTGTCATGCGGTCCATAGAAGCCTCTGCGAGTGAGATCCCTCTCAAGTCTGTGATGCGGTCCCCAGAAGCCTCCGGAAGCAAGACCCCGATGCAGACTGTCATGCGGTCCGTAGAAGCCTCCTGTAGTGAGACCCCTGTATGCCAGAAGACCCGTGCGTCTGTCTCCAATAAGCTGAAAGCTAATCTGGCTAAGGACTGGCCCTCTTCCCAAAATCAATGGTGCACTGGGAAGGGACTGCGGAATACCATGCGTGAAATCACGTTGCCTAAAAGCATGGAGACGTACATTCAGACATACAGAGGTCATTGTGAGGGTCTTGCACCGACAGTAAAACGGAAAGAGAATTGTATGTCCAATGTCAGCCGGATAAAGAACTTCATAGTATTCATGGCCCATGGTTTTGACCGGCTGTCAGACTGGCTGTTTCTAAAAGACACAAAGAGGGTCCGTGGCTGGAGCAAGTATATTTCAGAGTCGGGCCGGACAGTCACAACATCGCTGTTGTTCCTGAAGACTGTGAACCATTTCCTGAGGTACTTGTCTGCATCAAAGCTCCGGGGGTGCAGGCTCACCCAGTCTGATATGACCCACATCATCAGAGAGGTGAAAGCCAACATTAACGATTTGAAAAAGTCTGTCACTCTCCACCAGTTTAAGGTGAAGAGGGACAAGCTGGATCGTCTGCCGAGCCAGGCGGAGCTTCTCGCCGCCATGGCGGCCGCTGAGAAGCGCATCCCTGATCTCCTTGACCTGATGGCTAGCAATCCGACCACAATCACCCAGTACCTGCTATATGGCTATCTAACCCTCCATTGGAGCCTCCTGTATGGCCACCGTCCGGGTGTGTATGCAAACATGACCAACACGGAGGTCTTTGAGGCGGACAGAAGGGGCACTGCTGAGGGCTACATCATCCACGTGCAGGATCACAAGACTGCCAAGACATTTGGTGAAGCACAGCTGGTGCTTACAATAAAGGAGTTTAGCTGGGTCATGCGGTGGATGGGGATAAAAGAGGGCTTGTCGGGTCCTCAGAATGAATTCTTCCTTTTCACATCGGGGAAGCAGGCTTCCAAGAACCTGAACGCTCACTTGAAGAGGGCTTGGGCTGATGCTGGGCTAGAAACAGCCGTCACCTTCACCATCTTGCGCACTGCCCTGGCTGACAATATCAAGCATCACCAAGATCCAGAAAGCAGGTCGATTCTGGCTAGGTTTATGTGCCACGACGTAAGCACTGCAGACCGGTTCTACGCGAATACGCCTGGAATAAAGGAGGCATTGAAGATCCGCTCCATGTTCAGGGCGGCGGCAGCAGCTGCAGCAGCATCATCATCAGAAGGAGGTCTACCACCGTCAGCTACCTCCGAAGAGGATTCAGGGGCGGAGAGCAGCGATACCTCTTCTTCAGGACCGATTGGTACTCCTGATGAGGGGAAAGGGGCCGTGGACTCAACCTTTTTTCCCCGGTGCACTGTACAAGTTAGACGGCTAATATGGCCCCAAGGCCCCTGTTAATCATGTTGTTATTATGTTTATTTTGTATACTGTTTTTGTAAAATTGGTGTGATAATTAAATAAAAAATAAAAAAAAAACATTAGTATAACCTTGAAGGTTCCCAGGGGCAAATACAGTGCCTGTCATTTTGCAGGATATAATTTAACATGTAACCTCTCCTGGAAATGGACATACTCTGTGCATTTCCAGGAGAGGTTCCATGTTAAATTATATCCTGCAATATCCTCCAAAGAAGGGGTGGTAGTGTCATGAATAAGGCCGAATATGTATGCCGATGTGCGGACGGTAAAGCACCGCAAAATCCACCCCTTTAGGGTAACCAGGGGCATGAAGTTCTGTAGGGTGTGAACATCTGGGTTTAGTCCGAGTGAGGAGTGCTCGAGCGTGGGAGGATGTGTAAGGCAGAGGAGGGTAACAAAAGGTGTGTGCAGGAGCAGGGAGAAAAGAGAAAATAAAAAGACTCAAAGTGTTCCACCTTCCAGCAGCAGCAGCAGCGGGCCCGCTCTGTCCGTGGTGCTGAACACCTGCCTGTCTATGTGGAGTACAAAAACAAACAAAGACAAACACCTTTAAGGTCACCAGGGTCGTGAGGTTCTGGTTCTGGCGGTGTGCATGGAGGGGTTTAGTCCGAGTGAGGAGTGCTCGAGCGTGGGAGGATGTGTAAGGCAGAGGAGGGGAACAAAAGGTGTGTGCAGGAGCAGGGAGAAAAGAGAAAATAAAAAGACTCAAAGTGTTCCACCTTCCAGCAGCAGCAGCAGCAGCAGCGGGCCCGCGGTGCTGAACACCTGCCTGTCTATGTGGAGTACAAAAACAAACAAAGACAAACACCTTTAAGGTCACCAGGGTCGTGAGGTTCTGGTTCTGGCGGTGTGCATGGAGGGGTTTGACCTGGCTCCCCGACACAATGCACATAGTCTGGAGCAGCGGAGCAGCGGCTGGGCCGTGTTCCCCCTTCTGTCCATTTGCCTATCAGTTTGTTAACGAAGTGGACAGAGGCTGTTTTTTGCCCCTAAAAGTGACTTTTAATGGTGTTTTTTGTATTTAAATGATGTGTTTTATCTTTCTCCAGGGTCCCCGACGCAATGCACATAGTCTGGAGCTCGCTGGGGTCCCGCAAAATGCTTTAATCACGATTTTGTCCTTTTCCCCATCACTTTGTTAACGAAGTGGACAGAGGCTGTTTTTTGCCCCTAAAAGTGACTTTTAATGGTGTTTTTTGTATTTAAATGATGTGTTTTATCTTTCTCCAGGGTCCCCGACGCAATGCACATAGTCTGGAGCTCGCTGGGGTCCCGCAAAATGCTTTAATCACGATTTGGTCCTTTTCCCCATCACTTTGTTAACGAAGTGGACAGAGGCTGTTTTTTGCCCCTAAAAGTGACTTTTAATGGTGTTTTTGGCATTTAAATGATGTGTTTTATATTTCTCCAGGGTCCCCGACACAATGAAACTAGTCTGGAGCTCGCTGGGGTCCCGCAAAATGCTTTAATCACGATTTGGTCCTTTTCCCCATCACTTTGTTAACGAAGTGGACAGAGGCTGTTTTTTGCCCCTAAAAGTGACTTTTAATGGTGTTTTTTGTATTTAAATGATGTGTTTTATCTTTCTCCAGGGTCCCCGACGCAATGCACATAGTCTGGAGCTCGCTGGGGTCCCGCAAAATGCTTTAATCACGATTTTGTCCTTTTCCCCATCACTTTGTTAACGAAGTGGACAGAGGCTGTTTTTTGCCCCTAAAAGTGACTTTTAATGGTGTTTTTGGCATTTAAATGATGTGTTTTATCATTATCCAGGGTCCCCGACACAATGAAACTAGTCTGGAGCTCGCTGGGGTCCCGCAAAATGCTTTAATCACGATTTGGTCCATTTCCCCATCACTTTGTTAACGAAGTGGACAGAGGCTGTTTTTTGCCCCTAAAAGTGACTTTTAATGGTGTTTTTGTCATTTGAATGATGGGTCTTATCATTATCCAGGGTCCCCGACACAATGAAACTAGTCTGGAGCTCGCTGGGGTCCCGCAAAATGCTTTAATCACGATTTTGTACTTTTCCCCATCAGTTTGTTAACGAAGTGGACAGAGGCTGTTTTTTGCCCCTAAAAGTGACTTTTAATGGTGTTTTTGGCATTTAAATGATGGGTCTTATCATTATCCAGGGTCCCCGACACAATGAAACTAGTCTGGAGCTCGCTGGGGTCCCGCAAAATGCTTTAATCACGATTTGGTCCTTTTCCCCATCACTTTGTTAACGAAGTGGACAGAGGCTGTTTTTTGCCCCTAAAAGTGACTTTTAATGGTGTTTTTGGCATTTAAATGATGGGTTTTATATTTCTCCAGGGTCCCCGACGCAATGCACATAGTCTGGAGCTCGCTGGGGTCCCGCAAAATGCTTTAATCACGATTTGGTCCTTTTCCCCATCACTTTGTTAACGAAGTGGACAGAGGCTGTTTTTTGCCCCTAAAAGTGACTTTTAATGGTGTTTTTGGCATTTAAATGATGGGTCTTATCATTATCCAGGGTCCCCGACACAATGAAACTAGTCTGGAGCTCGCTGGGGTCCCGCAAAATGCTTTAATCACGATTTTGTCCTTTTCCCCATCACTTTGTTAACGAAGTGGACAGAGGCTGTTTTTTGCCCCTAAAAGTGACTTTTAATGGTGTTTTTTGTATTTAAATGATGTGTTTTATCTTTCTCCAGGGTCCCCGACGCAATGCACATAGTCTGGAGCTCGCTGGGGTCCCGCAAAATGCTTTAATCACGATTTTGTCCTTTTCCCCATCACTTTGTTAACGAAGTGGACAGAGGCTGTTTTTTGCCCCTAAAAGTGACTTTTAATGGTGTTTTTGGCATTTAAATGATGGGTTTTATATTTCTCCAGGGTCCCCGACGCAATGCACATAGTCTGGAGCTCGCTGGGGTCCCGCAAAATGCTTTAATCACGATTTGGTCCTTTTCCCCATCACTTTGTTAACGAAGTGGACAGAGGCTGTTTTTTGCCCCTAAAAGTGACTTTTAATGGTGTTTTTGTCATTTGAATGATGGGTCTTATCATTATCCAGGGTCCCCGACACAATGAAACTAGTCTGGAGCTCGCTGGGGTCCCGCAAAATGCTTTAATCACGATTTTGTCCTTTTCCCCATCACTTTGTTAACGAAGTGGACAGAGGCTGTTTTTTGCCCCTAAAAGTGACTTTTAATGGTGTTTTTTGTATTTAAATGATGTGTTTTATCATTATCCAGGGTCCCCGACACAATGAAACTAGTCTGGAGCTCGCTGGGGTCCCGCAAAATGCTTTAATCACGATTTTGTCCTTTTCCCCATCACTTTGTTAACGAAGTGGACAGAGGCTGTTTTTTGCCCTAAAAGTGACTTTTAATGGTGTTTTTGGCATTTAAATGATGGGTTTTATCATTCTCCAGGGTCCCCGACACAATGAAACTAGTCTGGAGCTCGCTGGGGTCCCGCAAAATGCTTTAATCACGATTTGGTCCATTTCCCCATCAGTTTGTTAACGAAGTGGACAGAGGCTGTTTTTTGCCCCTAAAAGTGACTTTTAATGGTGTTTTTGGCATTTAAATGATGGGTCTTATCATTATCCAGGGTCCCCGACACAATGAAACTAGTCTGGAGCTCGCTGGGGTCCCGCAAAATGCTTTAATCACGATTTGGTCCTTTTCCCCATCACTTTGTTAACGAAGTGGACAGAGGCTGTTTTTTGCCCCTAAAAGTGACTTTTAATGGTGTTTTTGGCATTTAAATGATGGGTTTTATATTTCTCCAGGGTCCCCGACGCAATGCACATAGTCTGGAGCTCGCTGGGGTCCCGCAAAATGCTTTAATCACGATTTGGTCCTTTTCCCCATCACTTTGTTAACGAAGTGGACAGAGGCTGTTTTTTGCCCCTAAAAGTGACTTTTAATGGTGTTTTTGGCATTTAAATGATGGGTCTTATCATTATCCAGGGTCCCCGACACAATGAAACTAGTCTGGAGCTCGCTGGGGTCCCGCAAAATGCTTTAATCACGATTTTGTCCTTTTCCCCATCACTTTGTTAACGAAGTGGACAGAGGCTGTTTTTTGCCCCTAAAAGTGACTTTTAATGGTGTTTTTTGTATTTAAATGATGTGTTTTATCTTTCTCCAGGGTCCCCGACGCAATGCACATAGTCTGGAGCTCGCTGGGGTCCCGCAAAATGCTTTAATCACGATTTTGTCCTTTTCCCCATCACTTTGTTAACGAAGTGGACAGAGGCTGTTTTTTGCCCCTAAAAGTGACTTTTAATGGTGTTTTTGGCATTTAAATGATGGGTTTTATATTTCTCCAGGGTCCCCGACGCAATGCACATAGTCTGGAGCTCGCTGGGGTCCCGCAAAATGCTTTAATCACGATTTGGTCCTTTTCCCCATCACTTTGTTAACGAAGTGGACAGAGGCTGTTTTTTGCCCCTAAAAGTGACTTTTAATGGTGTTTTTGTCATTTGAATGATGGGTCTTATCATTATCCAGGGTCCCCGACACAATGAAACTAGTCTGGAGCTCGCTGGGGTCCCGCAAAATGCTTTAATCACGATTTTGTCCTTTTCCCCATCACTTTGTTAACGAAGTGGACAGAGGCTGTTTTTTGCCCCTAAAAGTGACTTTTAATGGTGTTTTTTGTATTTAAATGATGTGTTTTATCATTATCCAGGGTCCCCGACACAATGAAACTAGTCTGGAGCTCGCTGGGGTCCCGCAAAATGCTTTAATCACGATTTTGTCCTTTTCCCCATCACTTTGTTAACGAAGTGGACAGAGGCTGTTTTTTGCCCTAAAAGTGACTTTTAATGGTGTTTTTGGCATTTAAATGATGGGTTTTATCATTCTCCAGGGTCCCCGACACAATGAAACTAGTCTGGAGCTCGCTGGGGTCCCGCAAAATGCTTTAATCACGATTTGGTCCATTTCCCCATCAGTTTGTTAACGAAGTGGACAGAGGCTGTTTTTTGCCCCTAAAAGTGACTTTTAATGGTGTTTTTTGTATTTAAATGATGTGTTTTATCTTTCTCCAGGGTCCCCGACGCAATGCACATAGTCTGGAGCTCGCTGGGGTCCCGCAAAATGCTTTAATCACGATTTTGTCCTTTTCCCCATCACTTTGTTAACGAAGTGGACAGAGGCTGTTTTTTGCCCCTAAAAGTGACTTTTAATGGTGTTTTTTGTATTTAAATGATGTGTTTTATCTTTCTCCAGGGTCCCCGACGCAATGCACATAGTCTGGAGCTCGCTGGGGTCCCGCAAAATGCTTTAATCACGATTTTGTCCTTTTCCCCATCACTTTGTTAACGAAGTGGACAGAGGCTGTTTTTTGCCCCTAAAAGTGACTTTTAATGGTGTTTTTTGTATTTAAATGATGTGTTTTATCATTCTCCAGGGTCCCCGACACAATGCACATAGTCTGGAGCTCGCTGGGGTCCCGCAAATGCTTTAATCAGGCGTTTTAACACTTTTCCCCACGAAAATGATTTTTAATTATTTTTTGGGGGCTATATAAATCAAATTCCGGTTAATGCCGAGCACAATTGTACCTTTTACTATTTTAATGTATTTGCATGATATATCTTTGGGCGATAAAAGCGACATATTTGGATGACTTTGTCAGTTTATGGAGCTTATCCCACAAATCCCGGATGATCCGGGCCAAATTTGGGAGCTCATAGGCAGCCTGCCATAGGCCCCCACCCGTGGAATGAAAAAAAAATGAAAGAAAACGGTCAATTATATGTTAAAATAATCAAAAAATGAACTTTTAAAATTACATGGGAGAGGGGATCTGAAAAATTGGAGAAGGGGAAAAGTGTTCGGCGCTTCGGGACGAAGCGCCGAACACTTTTCCCCTACCCCGTTGCAAGGTACAACGGAGAGGGGAATCCAGACTTCCCCTCCTCCGTTGTAAAAAACCGTTCATGTTTTACAAGCTACCTTCTGCACGAAATCGGAAACCCGGTTTTTGAGAGGACTCAGAAAAAAAACGGCTGTGTAACTTCATGGAGGAATTCATCCGCTGTATGTGCACTTTGGCTCGGATACATTTTGTTGCCTGGAGACCCCCCAGCATGGTTCTTACCAAACTTAAAGTTTTTGAACTGGGCTCTGGAGGAAGGTAAGGGGAGTTGACAGGGGACTCAATCCGCCTCATGAGGCACTATTTTCGGATACATTTCAACACTTTTAGCCCTTTTTGATGGTTCTCCAAAAAATAACTCTGACTTTTTCAGAGTGTGGAGGAAGGTGAGGGGAGTTGACAGGGGACTTTATCCGCCTTATGGGGCACTATTCCCGGATACATTTCAACACTTTTAGCCCTTTTTGATGGTTCTCCAAAAAATAACTCTGACTTTTTCAGAGTGTGGAGGAAGGTGAGGGGAGTTGACAGGGGACTTTATCCGCCTTATGGGGCACTATTCCCGGATACATTTCAACACTTTTAGCCCTTTTTGATGGTTCTCCAAAAAATAACTCTGACTTTTTCAGAGTGTGGAGGAAGGTGAGGGGAGTTGACAGGGGACTTTACCCGCCTTATGGGGCACTATTCCCGGATACATTTCAACACTTTTAGCCCTTTTTGATGGTTCTCCAAAAAATAACTCTGACTTTTTCAGAGTGTGGAGGAAGGTGAGGGGAGTTGACAGGGGACTTTATCCGCCTTATGGGGCACTATTCCCGGATACATTTCAACACTTTTAGCCCTTTTTGATGGTTCTCCAAAAAATAACTCTGACTTTTTCAGAGTGTGGAGGAAGGTGAGGGGAGTTGACAGGGGACTTTACCCGCCTTATGGGGCACTATTCCCGGATACATTTCAACACTTTTAGCCCTTTTTGATGGTTCTCCAAAAAATAACTCTGACTTTTTCAGAGTGTGGAGGAAGGTGAGGGGAGTTGACAGGGGACTTTACCCGCCTTATGGGGCACTATTCCCGGATACATTTCAACACTTTTAGCCCTTTTTGATGGTTCTCCAAAAAATAACTCTGACTTTTTCAGAGTGTGGAGGAAGGTGAGGGGAGTTGACAGGGGACTTTACCCGCCTTATGGGGCACTATTCTCGGATACATTTTTTCATTTTCACCCATTTTTGATGGTTCTCCAAAAAGACAAGTTAGTCTTTTTTCTTCCCCCTTCCTCTTCTGATTTCTCACTGATCGAATGGCAAACGCGACCCGCCATCGGAGGGCCTCCGCCGGCCCGGCCTCGTGCCGGTGCTCTGGCGGTCGGTTCCTCCGAACTGCGGGTTCGACTCTGATGGCCGGGAGGGACGAGGGAAACGTCGGGGGGGTCTGCTGGAGGCTCCGGGCACAGGACCCTACTTCATCAAACTACCTATTTGATCCTGCGTAACAACCACATATATGCTTGTCTGCAAAGACATTGATCGAATGGCAAACGTGACCCGCCATCGGAGGGCCTCTGCCGGCCCGGCCTCGTGCCGGTGCTCTGGCGGTCGGTTCCTCCGAACTGCGGGTTCGACTCTGATGGCCGGGAGGGACGGGGGAAACGTCGGGGGGGGTCTGCTGGAGGCTCCTGCTGGAGTCTTGCGTTCACTGGGACCTGGCTCGAAAAACTCGAAACCCTGACTCCAGTGCGGTGTTGCGGCCATGCGCCTCCGGGTACCAGACTCCCCTGCCTCCTCCGTGTTGCGTGGGCTGCGTGGGGGTAACCCTGCGTGTCCGTTACCCTGCGTGTCTCTTACCTCCCAGGCCGACCGATATGAAGCGTTTCCAAGACGAACCGTCTGACTCAGGGGTCCCACCACAGGTTCCGTAGCGGGGTGGAAGTTCCACCTCCCCTCTTTGCCGCGGAATGCAAAACAAACACCTGTTTCTCTCATCCTCCACTGTGGCATAGCGGCCTTAGTCGGCTGCGGCATTCAGCAATTGGCCTTGCTCCGGGCACAGGACCCTACTTCATCAAACTACCTATTTGATCCTGCGTAACAACCACATATATGCTTGTCTGCAAAGACATTGATCGAATGGCAAACGTGACCCGCCATCGGAGGGCCTCCGCCGGCCCGGCCTCGTGCCGGTGCTCTGGCGGTCGGTTCCTCCGAACTGCGGGTTCGACTCTGATGGCCGGGAGGGACGAGGGAAACGTCGGGGGGGTCTGCTGGAGGCTCCGGGCACAGGACCCTACTTCATCAAACTACCTATTTGATCCTGCGTAACAACCACATATATGCTTGTCTGCAAAGACATTGATCGAATGGCAAACGTGACCCGCCATCGGAGGGCCTCCGCCGGCCCGGCCTCGTGCCGGTGCTCTGGCGGTCGGTTCCTCCGAACTGCGGGTTCGACTCTGATGGCCGGGAGGGACGGGGGAAACGTCGGGGGGGTCTGCTGGAGGCTCCTGCTGGAGTCTTGCGTTCACTGGGACCTGGCTCGAAAAACTCGAAACCCTGACTCCAGTGCGGTGTTGCGGCCATGCGCCTCCGGGTACCAGACTCCCCTGCCTCCTCCGTGTTGCGTGGGCTGCGTGGGGGTAACCCTGCGTGTCCGTTACCCTGCGTGTCTCTTACCTCCCAGGCCGACCGATATGAAGCGTTTCCAAGACGAACCGTCTGACTCAGGGGTCCCACCACAGGTTCCGTAGCGGGGTGGAAGTTCCACCTCCCCTCTTTGCCGCGGAATGCAAAACAAACACCTGTTTCTCTCATCCTCCACTGTGGCATAGCGGCCTTAGTCGGCTGCGGCATTCAGCAATTGGCCTTGCTCCGGGCACAGGACCCTACTTCATCAAACTACCTATTTGATCCTGCGTAACAACCACATATATGCTTGTCTGCAAAGACATTGATCGAATGGCAAACGTGACCCGCCATCGGAAGGCCTCCGCCGGCCCGGCTTCGTGCCGGTGCTCTGGCGGTCGGTTCTTCCAAACTGCGGGTTTGACTCTGCTCCTGGGAGCACATATGCTTGTCTGCAAAGAGGGACATGCCTGGTCCCGCCCAGGTGTTCTTCTACGGCTAGTGTCCAGCCAGCTGCGGTATCATCAACTTTGACCCGCCATCGGAGGGCCTCCTCCCCGGGTCCAGCTTCCGGTGCTAGGCGGTCGGTTCCTCCAAACTGTGTGATTGACTCTGCTCCTGGGAGCACATATGCTTGTCTGCAAAGAGGGACATGCCTGGTCCCGCCCAGGTGTTCTTCTACGGCTAGTGTCCAGCCAGCTGCGGTATCATCAACTTTGACCCGCCATCGGAGGGCCTCCTCCCCGGGTCCAGCTTCCGGTGCTAGGCGGTCGGTTCCTCCAAACTGTGTGATTGACTCTGCTCCTGGGAGCACATATGCTTGTCTGCAAAGAGGGACATGCCTGGTCCCGCCCAGGTGTTCTTCTACGGCTAGTGTCCAGCCAGCTGCGGTATCATCAACTTTGACCCGCCATCGGAGGGCCTCCTCCCCGGGTCCAGCTTCCGGTGCTAGGCGGTCGGTTCCTCCAAACTGTGTGATTGACTCTGCTCCTGGGAGCACATATGCTTGTCTGCAAAGAGGGACATGCCTGGTCCCGCCCAGGTGTTCTTCTACGGCTAGTGTCCAGCCAGCTGCGGTATCATCAACTTTGACCCGCCATCGGAGGGCCTCCTCCCCGGGTCCAGCTTCCGGTGCTAGGCGGTCGGTTCCTCCAAACTGTGTGATTGACTCTGCTCCTGGGAGCACATATGCTTGTCTGCAAAGAGGGACATGCCTGGTCCCGCCCAGGTGTTCTTCTACGGCTAGTGTCCAGCCAGCTGCGGTATCATCAACTTTGACCCGCCATCGGAGGGCCTCCTCCCCGGGTCCAGCTTCCGGTGCTTGGCGGTCGGTTCATCCAAACTACGGGTAATCCTGGAGCGGACATAAACAAAGAATGATATTTTACAGGACATGATGGATATGTGTTTTTTCCAGGCTTTTTGGAAATAAACCAAATGTGATTTTGCAGTGCATGATATAGCTCATTTTACCCATGTGATGTTGTACAGTACATTACTGAGCTCATTTAACGATATTGGTCTACCAGGTGAAGTGGGATGCTGCCATTTCCCAACTGGTCTCCGGAGGAATATAAGGAGAGTTGACAGGGGACTCTGCCCAGTGCTCATGAACCAAATGAGGGGTGTGTTAGAGGGGAAAGGCTCTGGCTGTTTCTGCAGCCTCTGCATCTACCTTCTCTCCCCACCCCGATACCAGCGCGTGCCTGCTGTAAAAGGCAGGTGCACGGGCTCTCACTTCCACTAACTCTGAGCCTGGCTCCCGAGCAGCACGTTCTCCCCGGCAGTCCGCCAGCAGATGAAAAACACCCACCTCTCCGCCTCTTCCGAGGGACGAGGGAACCGCGCGGGGGGGTCTGCTGGAGGTTCCTGCCGGGTGCTCCGTACTGCGTTTCACCGGGACCTGGCTCGAAAAACTCGGAACTCTGACTCCAGTGCGGTGTGGCGGTCTCGCCCTGGCCGTCCACCGTGCGCCTCCGGGTACCTGACTCCCCTGCCTCCTCCGGGGGCAGGTGCGAGGGGTTCAATGCCTCCTCCCCCCGCTGCGGCGAAAGCCGGAGCGGGACGGAGCGCCCGGAGGTACTGTTACCCCCACGTTTTGTACCCAAAACTGTCTTGTGAGTTCGTGGCAGAACCATGAAACAAAAAACAATCAATGTATCGGACCCATCGCCAGTCGCGTTGGTGCGGAGGTGGGACCATTTTAACCAGGTGGTAGCCCAAGTCCTCCCCTTGGTCCGTGTTCCCTGCATTGAAGCATCGGACCCATGGTTGCAATCAGCAGTTGGCTAACGCATATAAACGGAGAAACAGAAAACCATTTAAATATAATTCATTGTGTGTGTTTTTGGAAGGATGTTGACCGAATGCCCGGTGTGCAGCCTCCGCTATCTGGCTTTGAATAAGCACCTTAAGCACAAACATGCAGTGCGGAACCTGGATGAAAGAGGCATCATTCTTAAAATGGCCAGTGGTAGAATAAATGTTCGGACCAAACCCTGTCCCATCACAGGGTGTTCGTATGCTGGGAGGAAACTACACCGTCATGTAACTCGTGACCACCCTGAGTTCTCCCGAGATGAGGCACATCAGGTCATGGCAAGGCTGAAGCATAGTGTGGCCCTGCAGTTGCTCCATGACCTCCGAGAGACTAATCCCATCATTGGAATGGCTACATCATTGGATATAGACAATGAGGAGGAATACCCGGTGCACCCTCCACCCTTCTCCCCACATACCGAGTGTGACGAAGAGGACTGCATGCAGGTGAGGCTGGACAATGTGGCATTGAGGGCTCAGAAGGATGCCCTCATTGATGAGGTGAAGACCCTGCGCTCCAGGCTAAAACAGGGTCTAAAACCCAGGAAGCAGAATGCCACTGCTGCTCTGCTTGAGGAAGACGAAGAATGTATACGATTTAAGGGCGTAGCAATCCCAAGTACCCCCGACATGAACTCAGTAGCCTCCGGCAGCAATACCCCTCTCAAGACCCCGGTGAAGACTGTCATGCGGTCCATAGAAGCCTCTGCGAGTGAGACCCCCCTCAAGTCTGTGATGCGGTCCCCAGAAGCCTCCGGAAGCAAGACCCCGGTGAAGACTGTCATGCGGTCCGACAAAGCCTCCGGTAGTGAGACCCCGGTGAACACTGTCATGCGGTCCCCAGAAGCCTCCGGAAGCAAGACCCCGGTGAAGACTGTCATGCGGTCCAACAAAGCCTCCGGTAGAGAGACCCCTCTCAAGTCTGTGATGCGGTCCCCAGAAGCCTCCGGAAGCAAGACCCCAGTGAAGACTGTCATGTGGTCCCCAGAAGCCTCCGGTAGTGAGACCCCAGTGAAGACTGTCATGCGGTCCATAGAAGCCTCTGCGAGTGAGATCCCTCTCAAGTCTGTGATGCGGTCCCCAGAAGCCTCCGGAAGCAAGACCCCGATGCAGACTGTCATGCGGTCCGTAGAAGCCTCCTGTAGTGAGACCCCTGTATGCCAGAAGACCCGTGCGTCTGTCTCCAATAAGCTGAAAGCTAATCTGGCTAAGGACTGGCCCTCTTCCCAAAATCAATGGTGCACTGGGAAGGGACTGCGGAATACCATGCGTGAAATCACGTTGCCTAAAAGCATGGAGACGTACATTCAGACATACAGAGGTCATTGTGAGGGTCTTGCACCGACAGTAAAACGGAAAGAGAATTGTATGTCCAATGTCAGCCGGATAAAGAACTTCATAGTATTCATGGCCCATGGTTTTGACCGGCTGTCAGACTGGCTGTTTCTAAAAGACACAAAGAGGGTCCGTGGCTGGAGCAAGTATATTTCAGAGTCGGGCCGGACAGTCACAACATCGCTGTTGTTCCTGAAGACTGTGAACCATTTCCTGAGGTACTTGTCTGCATCAAAGCTCCGGGGGTGCAGGCTCACCCAGTCTGATATGACCCACATCATCAGAGAGGTGAAAGCCAACATTAACGATTTGAAAAAGTCTGTCACTCTCCACCAGTTTAAGGTGAAGAGGGACAAGCTGGATCGTCTGCCGAGCCAGGCGGAGCTTCTCGCCGCCATGGCGGCCGCTGAGAAGCGCATCCCTGATCTCCTTGACCTGATGGCTAGCAATCCGACCACAATCACCCAGTACCTGCTATATGGCTATCTAACCCTCCATTGGAGCCTCCTGTATGGCCACCGTCCGGGTGTGTATGCAAACATGACCAACACGGAGGTCTTTGAGGCGGACAGAAGGGGCACTGCTGAGGGCTACATCATCCACGTGCAGGATCACAAGACTGCCAAGACATTTGGTGAAGCACAGCTGGTGCTTACAATAAAGGAGTTTAGCTGGGTCATGCGGTGGATGGGGATAAAAGAGGGCTTGTCGGGTCCTCAGAATGAATTCTTCCTTTTCACATCGGGGAAGCAGGCTTCCAAGAACCTGAACGCTCACTTGAAGAGGGCTTGGGCTGATGCTGGGCTAGAAACAGCCGTCACCTTCACCATCTTGCGCACTGCCCTGGCTGACAATATCAAGCATCACCAAGATCCAGAAAGCAGGTCGATTCTGGCTAGGTTTATGTGCCACGACGTAAGCACTGCAGACCGGTTCTACGCGAATACGCCTGGAATAAAGGAGGCATTGAAGATCCGCTCCATGTTCAGGGCGGCGGCAGCAGCTGCAGCAGCATCATCATCAGAAGGAGGTCTACCACCGTCAGCTACCTCCGAAGAGGATTCAGGGGCGGAGAGCAGCGATACCTCTTCTTCAGGACCGATTGGTACTCCTGATGAGGGGAAAGGGGCCGTGGACTCAACCTTTTTTCCCCGGTGCACTGTACAAGTTAGACGGCTAATATGGCCCCAAGGCCCCTGTTAATCATGTTGTTATTATGTTTATTTTGTATACTGTTTTTGTAAAATTGGTGTGATAATTAAATAAAAAATAAAAAAAAAACATTAGTATAACCTTGAAGGTTCCCAGGGGCAAATACAGTGCCTGTCATTTTGCAGGATATAATTTAACATGTAACCTCTCCTGGAAATGGACATACTCTGTGCATTTCCAGGAGAGGTTCCATGTTAAATTATATCCTGCAATATCCTCCAAAGAAGGGGTGGTAGTGTCATGAATAAGGCCGAATATGTATGCCGATGTGCGGACGGTAAAGCACCGCAAAATCCACCCCTTTAGGGTAACCAGGGGCATGAAGTTCTGTAGGGTGTGAACATCTGGGTTTAGTCCGAGTGAGGAGTGCTCGAGCGTGGGAGGATGTGTAAGGCAGAGGAGGGTAACAAAAGGTGTGTGCAGGAGCAGGGAGAAAAGAGAAAATAAAAAGACTCAAAGTGTTCCACCTTCCAGCAGCAGCAGCAGCGGGCCCGCTCTGTCCGTGGTGCTGAACACCTGCCTGTCTATGTGGAGTACAAAAACAAACAAAGACAAACACCTTTAAGGTCACCAGGGGCGTGAGGTTCTGGTTCTGGCGGTGTGCATGGAGGGGTTTAGTCCGAGTGAGGAGTGCTCGAGCGTGGGAGGATGTGTAAGGCAGAGGAGGGGAACAAAAAAAAACGAATACAAATAAGTTAAAGTGTGAACCTCCAGCAGGGCAGGTGCTGCTGCTGCTGCTGCTGCTGCTGCTGCTGCTGCTGCTGCTGCTGCTGCTGCTGCTGCTGCTGTGAAGGAGGACGAATATTGATGCTTGTGTTCGGACGGTAAAGCACCGCAAAATCCACCCCCCCTTAAAGGTGACCAGGGGCATGAGATTCTGCAGGGTGTGAACATCTGGGTTTAGTCCGTGGGGGAGTGCTTAAGTCCGGGGGCCCGGGGTCTCACGGTGCACGAGGTTATGGAAGTGCAGCAGGGCAGGTGCTGCTGCTGCTGCTGCTGCTGCTGCTGCTGCTGCTGCTGCTGCTGCTGCTGCTGCTGCTGCTGCTGTGAAGGAGGACGAATATTGATGCTTGTGTTCGGACGGTAAAGCACCGCAAAATCCACCCCCCCTTAAAGGTGACCAGGGGCATGAGATTCTGCAGGGTGTGAACATCTGGGTTTAGTCCGTGGGGGAGTGCTTAAGTCCGGGGGCCCGGGGTCTCACGGTGCACGAGGTTATGGAAGTGCCACTGTTGCCGGAGGTCCTTAGTCCGTCCTTTGGGGCTCTGTCAGGGGCTACAGAGAGGTGGTTTTCCCGGTCCCTCTCCTGGAGGTATGAAATAACCTGAGCTCCATGTGAGGGAGCCGTGCTGGAGCTGCTTAGTCCGTCCTTTGGTGGTCTTTGAGGGGCTAATGAGAGGTGTTTTCCCCGGTCTATTTGATGGAAGTCTGACACGAGCAGAGTGTGCATGCTTTGAAACTAATCCACCCACACTTAGCATGCTATTTTAGGGTATAAATCGTACCTTGTCACCATGCACTTTGCTCCCTGGGACGACGCGCCCTCCTGTGGGGACACATGAGAACTGCACTCAAATCACTTTGTGCTTTTTAAACAGTTTAACATATTTTTTTCCACATTTAAAAAACGCTTTCTGCCCTGGAAATCATTTCTAATCATTATTACCGTTATGGAGGGGCTGCAGGAACACTTTCCCCGCCTTGCAAACATTTATTCCTGGTTCAAATAATCAATTTGTTCCGCCTGCTTTGCGTCAGCACCTCTGCGGCTGTCGGATTAACACAGATGAATGCACTTTTAACACTCACGCAGCCAGAATTCCTGCTCTTTTCCTGGGTTACAAAGTGAGGTGACGCAGCCTGTCCTCTGAGTCTCCCCGCCTCTCATAGACTTATTTCTGGGTAAAAAAAGCCATGTGCTCCGCCCCCTGGATCTCTGCATGTGTGTGTGTGCCTGTGAGTCTGTGGCTACTGTCCACATGCCCGCATTAGGAGGCACTATTTTCGGATACATTTTCTCATTTTCACCACTTTTCATGTTTTTATTATGTATATTGTTATATTATTATTATTATTATTATTGTATATATGTATACTGTGTATACTGTTTTTGTAAAAATCATGTGATTATTAAATAAATAATAAAACATGAATATAACCTTGAAGTTTCCCAGGGGCAAATACAGTGCCAGGTGTCAGACTATTTAAACAATGTTTACCCAGGATTCCGACACCTTCCCTGGCTTGTAAAATGCGGTGATGCGCCCTGGAGGTATCAGAGTATTTTAAACAACTTTTCCCCGCCTTTCAAACACTTTTTCCTGGCTTATAGCCTGTCATTTTGCAGGATATAATTTAACATGGAACCTCTCCCAGGGGCAAATACAGTGCCAGGTGTCAGACTATTTAAACAATGTTTACCCAGGATTCCGACACCTTCCCTGGCTTGTAAAATGCGGTGATGCGCCCTGGAGGTATCAGAGTATTTTAAACAACTTTTCCCCGCCTTTCAAACACTTTTTCCTGGCTTATAGCCTGTCATTTTGCAGGATATAATTTAACATGGAACCTCTCCCAGGGGCAAATACAGTGCCAGGTGTCAGACTATTTAAACAATGTTTACCCAGGATTCCGACACCTTCCCTGGCTTGTAAAATGCGGTGATGCGCCCTGGAGGTATCAGAGTATTTTAAACAACTTTTCCCCGCCTTTCAAACACTTTTTCCTGGCTTATAGCCTGTCATTTTGCAGGATATAATTTAACATGGAACCTCTCCCAGGGGCAAATACAGTGCCAGGTGTCAGACTATTTAAACAATGTTTACCCAGGATTCCGACACCTTCCCTGGCTTGTAAAATGCGGTGATGCGCCCTGGAGGTATCAGAGTATTTTAAACAACTTTTCCCCGCCTTTCAAACACTTTTTCCTGGCTTATAGCCTGTCATTTTGCAGGATATAATTTAACATGGAACCTCTCCCAGGGGCAAATACAGTGCCAGGTGTCAGACTATTTAAACAATGTTTACCCAGGATTCCGACACCTTCCCTGGCTTGTAAAATGCGGTGATGCGCCCTGGAGGTATCAGAGTATTTTAAACAACTTTTCCCCGCCTTTCAAACACTTTTTCCTGGCTTATAGCCTGTCATTTTGCAGGATATAATTTAACATGGAACCTCTCCCAGGGGCAAATACAGTGCCAGGTGTCAGACTATTTAAACAATGTTTACCCAGGATTCCGACACCTTCCCTGGCTTGTAAAATGCGGTGATGCGCCCTGGAGGTATCAGAGTATTTTAAACAACTTTTCCCCGCCTTTCAAACACTTTTTCCTGGCTTATAGCCTGTCATTTTGCAGGATATAATTTAACATGGAACCTCTCCCAGGGGCAAATACAGTGCCAGGTGTCAGACTATTTAAACAATGTTTACCCAGGATTCCGACACCTTCCCTGGCTTGTAAAATGCGGTGATGCGCCCTGGAGGTATCAGAGTATTTTAAACAACTTTTCCCCGCCTTTCAAACACTTTTTCCTGGCTTATAGCCTGTCATTTTGCAGGATATAATTTAACATGGAACCTCTCCTGGAAATGGACATACTCTGCGCATTTCCAGGAGAGGTTCCATGTTAAATGATATCCTGCAAAATGACAGGCAACAACTCTCTTCCAGACGTTTAAAAACACTTTTCCGACTATTTTAAACAACTTTTCCCCGCCTTTCAAACACTTTTTCCTGGCTTATAGCCTGTCATTTTGCAGGATATAATTTAACATGGAACCTCTCCTGGAAATGGACATACTCTGCGCATTTCCAGGAGAGGTTCCATGTTAAATGATATCCTGCAAAATGACAGGCAACAACTCTCTTCCAGACGTTTAAAAACACTTTTCCGACTATTTTAAACAACTTTTCCCCGCCTTTCAAACACTTTTTCCTGGCTTATAGCCTGTCATTTTGCAGGATATAATTTAACATGGAACCTCTCCTGGAAATGGACATACTCTGCGCATTTCCAGGAGAGGTTCCATGTTAAATTATATCCTGCAAAATGACAGGCAACAACTCTCTTCCAGACGTTTAAAAACACTTTTCCGACTATTTTAAACAACTTTTCCCCGCCTTTCAAACACTTTTTCCTGGCTTATAGCCTGTCATTTTGCAGGATATAATTTAACATGGAACCTCTCCTGGAAATGGACATATTCTGTGCATTTCCAGGAGAGGTTACATGTTAAATGATATCCTGCAAAATGACAGGCTACAACTCTCTTCCAGACGTTTAAAAACACTTTCCCCGACCATTTAAACATTATTTATGGCTTGTAAAGTGCGGTGATGAGCCCTGACAGTATCAGACTATTTAAAGGGTTACCAGGAGCATGAGAATATCCTCCACAGAAGGGGTGGTGGTGCCGTGAATAAGGCCGAATATGGATACCGATGTGCCGACGGTAAAGCACCGCAAAATCCACCCCCTTTAGGTTAACCAGGGGCATGGAGTTCTGTAGGGTGTGAACATCTGGGTTTAGTCCGTGGGGGAGTGCTTAAGTCCGGGAGTCCGGGGACTCACGGTGTGCAAGGTTATGGAGGTGCCCATGTCAGGGACACATGCTGGAGGTCTGTGGTCCGTCCTTTGGGGGTCTTGGAGGGGCCACAGAGAGGAGATTTCCCCGGTCTCTGTCCTGGATGAGTGAAATAAACAGAGTCTCCATGTCAGGGACACATGCTGGAGGTCTCTCTCCCGAGAGTGGACGTCCATTGCCTGTAAATTGGTCTAACATTAGGTCTGTCACTTTGGCTAACCGCACCACTGTCTGTCGTCTCCCGCAAGTGGACATCCATTGTCACTTTGGCTAACCGCACCACTGTCTGTCGTCTCCCGCAAGTGGACATCCATTGCGCCTAAATAGGGGGAGGGTTCTGTCATGATTCTTGTGTTGTGTCACGTTTTAAGTTTTTGTGTCTGGAAGTGGGTGTTTTTCTGTTCTCCTTGTCATGTTTTTCTCCCTGTGTTTTCCTGTCTGTCGTTCCCTGGTGTGTCTAATTTCCTGATTGTTTTCACCTGTCATCCCTTCTGTGTCTCCTGTGTTCATCAGCGTCAGTCCCACCCCTGATTGTTCCCACCTGTGTCTTATAGTCATGTGTTTAAATTCCCCTGTCTCCCAGTGTTCAGTGTCAGTTCGTTTTTGTCTATGGTGATGGTCATGTGGAGTTAATTTTGGTTGTTTATTCATTTATTTTCTATCTATTTATTTCAATCAGGAAACATTAATATACTGGTTTAGTTGTGCAGATTGTCATGCAAAATAGGTCTCAGTTGGGAGGGAACCTTGGTTACAATATTTTGTTTCCCTTGGGACTCTTTTGATGAGGGACCGTCAGCCATCTTAAAAAGGGCCACTGAAATGTTCGTCAGTCATGTTTTGATCAGCCACAGGGCACACGGGCAGCCGGTGAGTGTTTGGTTTAAATATGTGTTTATGGTGATAGACTTTTGTTGTGTATGCTTTATGTAATTTGTTGATAATGTGTTTTCTCTTAGGTTGATAACCTAACTTCAAATGGATTTGTAAGAAGAAAAAGCTAACTTTGTATGGAGGAAGTTAACTTTGAAACTAACTTAAAGAATAAAATCCTAAACTAAAGCTGAGTGGTCACGCCCCGTGTTGTCCAACCCTTTTGGTGGGAGTAAAACCGAACAGTCAGGTCTATGCTTTTTGTCTATTGCCATGGTCAGTGCTTTGCTCTTGTCTCTTGCCACAGTCAGGTCTATGCTCTTTTGAGTTCTTGATAAGTTTGATCCTCACTACGTGAGCGTTTTCATTTTGTTCTCCATTTTTTGTCATCTCAGCTAGAGATTGATAGACCATTTTTTGTTGTTAATTTTTGCTGTTCATGAAAAAATAAAGTATCTTACAAATACTTTACCTCTGTCTCCCGGGTCGTGCAATTAGGTCCTACCTCCTAAGTGTCTGAGTTCTTAACACAACGCACCCTTATGCACCCCCGTAGAACCGGGCCTGGCATAAACACGCAGCATTTAGGTAAAATGCTATTACTCAGTTGATGTATTTTTGATTATTGCTTGTTCTTTGTAGTTTGTGTGAGTTTACCTTGACTAAGGTGTCCATGTTCTGCAACTCTCCATTTGTTTCTCCTCCTCTGTATTGAACTTCTGTAGCAGAGGCTCCAGCTCACCTATCTGCACAGACAGGAGTGTGTGTGCACTGTGAGTCAAATATCACACAGCATAACACTGATTACCCTTCAGCTGTCTTATGTCCGGGGTCAGAAGATATGTTGAGGGAAACTTGCACACATTTTATAAAGATGCTATAAAACCAAGCCGTTAATATGCTTACTGCGTGGAAGTTGTGTTCACAGGTTTTGTGTTTTTATTATATTTTAAATGCCATTTTGATGCTTTAAAAAGGCTTATGCTTAGTGTATTTATATGCCCCTGTTGTCACGATCTGTCAGTGTTTTTCTGTGTTTTATTTTGGAGAGTCTCGATCTGTCTGTTTTCCTGTTTTATTGTGAAGTCTGTCTTTTGTCTGTGTTGCTTCCTGTCTCTCTGTGTTTTCCCTCTTGTCTGATTACTGATTCTCTTCAACCAGGTGCCCTTGTGTTTTTCCTGCCCTTCCCAGCTGTATCTCCTCCTCTGATTAGTTCTGCATGCATTTAAAGAGCATCTTGCAGTTTTTATTTTTTCTACATTTATGCTTAAACTAGCTTGAAAAATTACAATTAAAAAAAAAGTGAATGCAGGATGTGATATGTTTTACGAGACATAAGGGCAGGAATTTAGAGGGAAAGGAGCAATTTGAGCTCTGCTCTTAAAAACGGCTTTTTTTAAGGTCATACGTCAAACGCGTCATATTACATCACGCAGGGGACACATCTCCGCTCTCTGACGCGGGTATAGTAGAGTTGCGTTGAGTAGAGCGGTTGTGTTTTAAGGAGCTGGTATTTTTCGGTAGTTTTACATTGTATTTCACCATTTGTAATCATGGTGCAGTATTGTGTTTGTGCAGGTTGCACAAATACCAGCCTGTCAGGACATCGAGTCCACAGGAAAAAGGACCGGAGCTAGCGTTTGTTCGTGGTGCGTTGTGCATCCACCTCCCTGCAGCACATACTCTCCACAGCTTTATCAGGAAACCGTATTACTTCTCTCTCCCCCCACCCCTTCGCTGCTCTCTCTCTCTCCCCTCCGGTACACGGCACCTAAGACATAGTGTGGAGTTGCATCAGGTAACGCTGTGGTGGCTGTACTGCTCCAGCCGTCTCCTTTGTGTTTGTTTCCCCCTGTCTGTGTTGTTTGTGTGTGCGTGGTGGCTGTCACTCCTGGCTCCCGGCTCAACCTCCAGTCACCTGCTGCAATCAGCTGTGCATCCTCCCCGACTACACACCTGCTTTCCATCAAGCAATTTACAACGGCATATCAACGGAGGCTCCACAACCTTTCTCCGCCAGATCGTCAAGTATCAGCCGTATCTCGCGTCTCTCCTCCGGTACACAGCACCGTAGTGTGGAGTTGCATTAGGTAACGCGAGATACGGCTGATACTTGCGCATTAGTTTCTGTTATGGATCAGTATCAACAGTCCTGCCAGTAACGTTACTATATTATCAATGCTACTTACAGAGCCTTCAAGTCTCACGCATTTAGCGTGAGACACACGCATTTCACTCCATTCACACGCTCACACGCCACACCTTGTATTTCTCACGCAGAGATTTCTTTCCAGGGTACCGCCCACCAAGTTACAGAGGGCTTTGAGGGGAGCCAGAAGTTGGAGTACCAAACACTGCTGCCAAAATCTCACTCTGACCTCTGTTCAAAACTTGAGAGCCCTGTACTTTTGTTATAGCCTGATATATGATAGCTAACTTTACAATGATGTGATGGGACGTTAGCTAACATTCTGTAGCTAACGCCGGTCACTCACCAAGACAGCTGCCCAGTTCTCCACTGGTTCTCCTCACACCACAGCTCAATTTCTCTCCGATGGCCGTTATTTCTTCTACTCCTTGGCTGCTCATGGTCTCTTGGACGCCTAGCAGGCTCATAATTATAAGGTTTTGGTCCGTCATATGCATTCGAATATTCATGTTCAACTTCTTCTGTGTCGAAACTAGCATTGGGATCCATGTTTATTAATACGTTACACCGGCCGCTCTCCCCCTTGTGTCCCCCGTGTTACGTCACACGCGGGAGTTCACGCGCCGAGGCTTTTTTATGCGGAAGTGAACATTTCTTACAAAAACGACGCCAGATGTCACTGTAGTGTATATTTCTGTATATTCTTTTGAAAATCTAGTGTAGGCCTATTCATCATTTTCCTACACATTAATTCACAGGTGTCTTTAACCTGGAAGTTGCTCTTTAAGTTCTGGTTTTCTCTTGGTGGTTGTGGGATTCTTGAGTCTTTCACAAAGGAGATAGCGCTGGCTGTTGTTTTTGTCCCTGTAAGTACTGGTGCAATGTAACCAGTTTAAACCAGCAAACAGGTTCGTACCAGCTCTGCTCAACCCTGACACCAGTAAAGCACTTTAAAGCCAATCTGGGGACTAACACATTTAATACAGAATTACAGAACAAAAACAGTAATAATGTAAAATGATAATGAATGTGCATAGAGCTAATTGATATGTCACTTAGGCTATATGTATATTGTTTTATTTTAATAGCTATAAAACAACATTCTCCTTCTTTTTTTTTAAGTTGGTGACTTGATAAGAGAATTTAATCCATCTTGTCATTGTATATTGGCTCAGTTCTTTAACCCTTAAGTACTGAGCCTTCTTTTCAAGTCTCAGGCTCAAAAATGACATTTCCAGAACAAATGACCATAACTACACTTCTAAAAGGGGAAAATTCATAATCTTTTTTCTCAAAATAATGATAAACCTGTGAGTTGGATGTAGAAAAGTCAAAATCAATATAGATGTTTTTTATTTTAAAGAAAATTCAGATTGAACGTTAAAAAACTGTAAATGATAGTGTCCGTCCAAACATTATTTTTTACTTATAGTGAAAGCTACCCTTGGATGGTGGTATGGTAGACTAAAAGCTTTAGGAAACCAAAGTAAAACATATAAGTACCCTGTATCACGATTTATGCAAAACAAGTGACATTTGACCTTTTTAGAGAGGTTTAGCAAAAGAAACTTCACCACTGTGGTGATTTGGGTGGAAATGGCCGTTTTTACCGTTTCTCTGGAACCCATTTTTCGATTTTGGTGATTGACATCTCTTTTTGACCATTAGAGCCAATAGAATCGAAGGGGAATTTCCACATACACACAAACGCCTTACCATTGAGAAATGAGAGCTATGCGCAAGTAGTTTTGCATGAGAGCGAACCTATCTCTCACTCTGTCATCTGGAAACGGAAAAGCAGGTTTATTGCTTATGGATTATCAGAAATAATTTAAAAGGGACACAGACACATTGGCTTTGTTGACACATTCATAGCTTATTGAATATTAAGATGCCCTCAGACGCTGTTTCCTGCAGATGACGCGTTTTTCCCCCCGGTATCGGACAGGTTAAAAAGTAAAATTTGTAAAAAAAACAAAAAACACTGTTAATACAATACCATGCATACATTAAGACACATTATTACGATTTACCACAAACATTAAATCACAAATCAATACTATTACAACATATTGCCACTGTAAAAATCTATTTGGGTGCACTTTGATCTTTCCACTTGTTTAGCATAACATTACTTTTACTCTAAATTGCCGTTTTAATATAATCAAATATATCGTTAGCCTAATAGCATAATTGCCCAAGTCATTTTTTGGCCAAATTGTGATATCTGCCTAACTTTACTCTCCTACCACTGCTGCATCACCCTGCCTTATTGCCTATGTCCTCAGCCTATCAGAACGCATTTTAGGGTACAAAATCACTATCTGCCTAAGTCATCTCTTTGACTTAGGCATTTTTGACGCTACATACAAAAATGGCGGAACGCATGAGACAGAGGGTTCTGCTGACCACAAGTGAAGCATTAGCTCTTCTTTTTGATTTATCTGGTGAGCTAGTTCATATTTCTTCAACTTTCTAGACACTAATTGTACTTTCAGTCAATCAAAGGGATTAGGAACTGTGTGTTTAAACTTTTAATCACATTTCTGCGACAAGGTATGATGAAGTAGCAACACTCAGCAACTTTATTTTCTTCTGCTTCAGGGTCAGGAAATGAACTTGATAAGAATTTAGAGAAGGACTCAGAGAAGGATTTAGATGACAGTAGATGTGAGAAAGAAGGAAATTACATAGACATCGGGCAACGGATTGAAGAAGAAACAGCCGATGAAGCCTCCAGAGCTGATTCTGATCCTGATTCATGGTCAGAAAGTGAACACGATGACTCTGTCTTGGATGAGGACTATAGACCTAAGAAAGATGACCGCCCAGATGATGATAGTGATGCAGACACGGCTCAACAGAGTGAAGAAGAGGCTGCACTTGAAGCTCCCGCTGTTAAACGTCATAAGCGTCCAAGGTCACATATGTGGAAGCAACAGGTGATAAAAGAGAAGCGCCTTAAGGGGGAGAATTACAAGAACGCAACGGGACAGGAGAGGCCGCCAAAGACCATGGGCCCACCCTGCACATCACAGCACTGCTTAAGGTCGGAGAAACGAAGTTGTGAACTGCTGAGTGAAGAAGAGAGAACGGATATCTTCAACAATTTCTGGTCCATGCCCTCCTGGGAGACACGCAAGCTGTATATGCAGACTTTAGTGGAAAATGTGCCTATAAAGCAGAAGAAAGGTGGTGTTGCATCAAGGAGAAAAACGTCCCTATCATACCACCTGCAACTGGCAGATAGATGTAAACTACCTGTGTGTAAGATTATTTTCTGTTCAACCCTTGGCATTGCCCCCAGAACCATCGGATCATGGTTAACTGTGGACATGAAAACCAAAACTGATCCGCCCAAACCCAAGATCAATAAGACTGGTCCACATATGCCCATATAAGATGCTGACCAGACCTTCCTGAAAGAATGGCTCTCTGGGCTGCCTACTGTTCCATCCCATTACTGCCGTCAGGTTCCCTCTTATCAGGATAAGAAGTTTGTGGAGCCGGGAACAGTTCTAAGTGACCTTCACAAGGAATACCAGAAAGCTGCTGGTAAAAGTGGAGCACGTGTTGTGAGTGAGACATATTTCCGAAAAGTGTTCAGTGAGCAGAAATACTCTGTGTTCGTACCAAAAAAAGACCAGTGTGATGTATGTATCGGCGCCAAGGTGGAAAATATAGATCAGGATACCCTTACTACTCACATGAAATTAAAGGCTCAAGCTGAAAAAGCTAAGGATAAACAGGAATCCAGTGACAAGGTCTCAGTGTGGACAATGGACCTTCAGAGCGTTCTTCTGTGTCCCAAGACAAAAGCTAGCAAGATGTATTACAAAACTAAATTACAGATGCACAACTTTACTTGCTTCAACCTGGGTAACAAAGATGGATATTGTTACGCCTGGGAGGAGCATGAGGGCTCCCTCAGCAGCAAGGTTTTTGCCCATCTGCAGTACAAGCACTTTGAGTCAGTGTCCTTGATGCCAACCGAAACATCGAAAAGGTCATAATCTGGAGTGATGGCTGTGGTTATCAAAATCGATGTTGTACCATCACAAATGCGTACCTAGATCTGGCCATGAAGCATGGTGTCACCATAAAACAAAAGTTTCTGGTTGCAGGGCACACACAAATGGAGTGTGACTCCATGCATAGCCTCATTGAACGGCGTACCATCAAAGATATTCACACTCCACGTGATTACATTGTCATCTTTGAGACTGCACGTTTGCACCCATTCCCATACAAGGTGACCCAGCTATACCACAGTGACTTCATGAAGTTATCTGGGGCCTATTTCACCAAAATTCGACCAGGCAGAAAAGTTGGCGACCCCAGCTCTCCAGTACTTGCCAGATGGGCGAATCCGGCACAAGTTGGATTTTGAGTCTGACTGGGAGGACCTACCTCAGCGACTCAGCATCCCCGAAGAACCGGTCCACTGGGTCCCACTCTTTCCTGCCCAATTGCCAATTACTCTCAGGAAATACAATGACTTGCAAGCAATGAAACCAGTACTACCAAGAGTGGCCCACCAGTACTACGACAACCTCCCTCATCAATAGAAAACGAGTTCACACAGCACCTGAGTAGGATTTGGTTAAGGTTAAACAAGTAAAACAACTTGGTTAAGGTCAGACATTAAGAACAACTTGGTTAAGGTTAGACAGGTAACACAACTTGGTTATATTTAGGAAAGTAAAACTACTTTTCTATGTTATGTTTGTATAAACGTGTACAAAAAGTTGTGTAAGAAAAATGGCCTAAGTCATGGCACATTCTGCCTAAGTCATTTTTATTTGTTATGCAATTGATGTTGTGTCTTTTTTTTTGGTGCAAATTAGTTCACACATCTGGTTGAACTTACTGTTACAAAATCAATAAAAAATACCAATGTTCTTGCTAAAAATTTAGTTTTTTCTTGTTTTCCAACAACATTCAAATATGACATGGGCAATTATGCTATTAGGCTAACGATATAACCCCTGTGTGCACCACTGAATTTATTTTGCAGATATGTTGAGTGATCTGTGTTCATGCTTACCCTGAAGCTTCCTCATTATTTCCAGCAAACCAGCCATACATGTCACCTTTTGCTCCCAGTTTTGGTCAGGAATTCCTAGTTTGACACAAATATCTAAAGCAGTGCAATACCAATATATCCAGTGGTGTAGTGGGGATTTTTTTACTGGGGGGACGCTTTTTTAATTAGGTCTGTTAAGTATTATTATTTGATGACGCCCTTAGTCTGTGTACTACGGTAGCAGTCGCACTGTTATTCTGTTCTTGTATGAAGGTACGTCCTAATGTGACGTCACTACGTTGACTGTTGTCAGTCTGTGAATAAACTTACCGGAGACATGCTGAAGAGAATACCGAGTCTGATTTACTTATTGTTCATACGCGATTCATGTGCACCCAAGCTTAACAGGTTATGGGCCCAGGCAGAGTTGGACACAAACCGACTTGGAGATAAGTGAGTTAGATTATCGGAAGAAGTGTTACGCGACGTATTACGCGTTAGCCAATTAAGCTAACAAGCTAGCTTAGCAAGTGAAGTATATTAGCAAGCTAGTAGCCCTCGCGGTAAAGTTGGCGCGCAAAAATGGCAAGCAGAGCAACAGGTCTCCTGGCACCGCAGCTCTTATTCAAAGGATGTGAAGATAAGTATGACCTTTGGGAAACAAGATTCCTAGGCTGCTTACATACTCTGAGGCTAAAAGAGACTATCTTACATGAGCCCACCGGTGCTGATCAAGAACAGCTAGATGCAGATAGAAGGAAGAATGCTGATTGCTATGCTGAGCTAATAAGGCTGATAGATGATAAGAGCCTGTCGCTAATAAGACATGAGGCCGCAGATGACGGCAGGAAGGCTCTGAAAATACTGAAAGAACATTATTCAGGGAAAAGCAAGCCGAGGATAATAAACTTATACACGTCGTTAACGAGGCTGCACATGGCAGACAACGAGAGTGTTACCGACTACATGATATGGGCAGAGAACGTGATTACAGCCCTGAGAGATGCAGGCGAGACCATGAGTGATGGACTGACCATAGCCATGATACTAAATGGGTTACCAGACTCCTTCAAGCCATTCGCCGTCCATGTAACACAGAACGAAGATAACGTTACGTTCACAGACTTTAGAAGAAGATTAAGGGTCTATGAAGAGTCGGAGAAAATGAACACAGCAGAATCCACAGATAATGTGATGAAAACATGTGCAAGGCAAGGCCGAGGCACCAAGACGCACGCTAGCAACAGAAGAGATGAAGATGCCAATGTGACGTGCTACAAGTGTGGAATAAAAGGACACATATCAAGAAAATGTTTTCGAAAAGTGTGGTGCGGTTACTGCAAAAGGAATACACACGATGAATCACTCTGTAAGAAAAAGGGGGGAGAAGATGGTGCCAGAAAAGTCGCAGAGGAACAGAATGGCGACCAAGACCATCTCTTCAAGGCCAAGCACACAAAGAGCGGGAAACCACCAGACAACGTGAAGATGAAAGGCATCATGGTGGACGCAGGAGCGACATCCCACATCGTGAACGACATCGGAAAGTTTAAAAGCTTCGACGATTCATTCCAGCCCGAGTCTCATTCAGTGGAGTTAGCTGACGGGACCAAGTGCAATGGAACAGCACAGAGAAGAGGAACGGCGGTGATATGTCTATTAGACGACGCCGGACGACAACACAGAGCACAGCTACGGGATGCACTGTACATGCCCTCATACCCACATGACATCTTTTCGGTGGCAAGAGCAACCAACGGAGGGGCGACAATCACCTTCAAGAAAGGGGACAGTCACATGGTTACCAAAGACGGCAGCAGGTTTGACATCCATGAAAGTGTAAATTTGTATTACTTACCAACTGTTGAGGGGAATGTTGACCAATGTAAAGGGTGTCACGACATGCAAACTTGGCATGAAATTTTGGGTCATTGCAATTACGAAGATGTACAAAATTTACAAGGTGTAGTGAAAGGCATGGAGATAAGAGGAAGTGCAGTCAAACCAGCTCAGTTGTGTGAAGTGTGTACACAGGGCAAGTTCACCCAAACGAGAAATAGGGAGCCAGACAAAAAGGCTAAGATGCCCTTAGAACTAGTCCACACAGACTTAGCCGGTCCCATGTCAACACCAAGCATAGAAGGGCACAGATATACACAGTCTTTTACAGACGACTACTCTGGTACTATTTTTGTGTATTTTCTAAGGTCCAAGAGTGATACAGTGCAGGCCACAGAAAGGTTCTTAGCAGACATAGCACCTTACGGAGAAGTTAAGTGTATCCGTTCAGATAACGGCACTGAGTTTACAAGCCGAGACTTCCAGGCACTGTTAACCAAAAATAGGATTAGACACGAGACGTCTGCACCCTATTCACCCCACCAAAATGGTACAGCAGAGAGAGGTTGGCGAACTCTCTATGATATGGGCAGCTGCTTACTGATAGAAAGCAAGTTACCAAATAAACTATGGAACTACGCCATACAGACAGCAGCTTATGTAAGGAACAGGTGTTACAGTAGGCGCACAAAGAAAACGCCATACGAGCTGTTCACAGGCAAAGAACCAAATATATCCAAACTTCAGAAATTTGGGTCAGTGTGTTTTGCTTACAAACAAGAGAAGGGAAAGCTCGACCCTAGGTGTGAGCAAGGTGTTTTCATAGGCTATGATAAAAATAGCCCAGCTTACCTGGTGTATTATCCAGACACAGAGAGGGTCCAAAAGCACAGATTGGTAAAATTCACAACAAAGGGGGATAAAGAAAAGGAAACACAAACACCAGAGTCATACAATGAATATGGTGATAGTGATGTACATCCCAGGGTCAAGGACAGCGATGAAAATGTTGTTGATGAATGTGATGTGGGAAATGTGCCAGGTCAAGATACTCAAAGTGGTGCTTCTGGGACTTTACCTGAACAGACTGAACGTACACAGCCGGGTAAAGTCACCGAGACTCCAAACAGAAAAAACCCACCCAGAACCAGGAGGAGACCAGCTCACCTACAGGAGTTTGAGACTGACGATACGGAGGACAAACTGCAAACATGCATGGATTTTTGTTACAGAGCAGTATGCGACATTCCTCAAACCTTCCAGGACGCCATAGCGTCACCCAAATCAAGGCAGTGGAAAAATGCCATGAACGAGGAGATGAGATCACTGGAGGAGAACGAGACCTTCAACCTCACCCAATTGCCACCAGGCAAACGGGCAGTGGGGGGTAGATGGGTCTACGCACTCAAGAGTGACATTGATGGGTCAGACAAGTACAAGGCGCGATTTGTAGCTAAAGGCTACAGTCAGAAACCAGGAATCGACTATGATGAGACATTCTCACCCACAGCTGATATGACAAGTGTAAGAGTACTCATGCAAAAGGCAGCACAGGAGAACTTAATCTTACACCAAATGGATGTTAAAACAGCCTATTTACATGCACCCATTGATTGTGAAATATATATGACACAACCAGAAGGTTATGAGAAACAGTCAAAAACAGGTGAAGAGTTAGTATGCAAGTTGCACAAATCTCTCTATGGTTTAAAGCAGTCAGGCAGAAACTGGAATGCTATGTTACATACATGTTTGACTGAAAATGGTTTTGTACAAAACCCCGCTGATCACTGTGTGTATACAAGAGAAAAGCACAGCGAAAAGGTAATCCTAATAATATGGGTTGACGATCTCATTATATCAGCCAGCAACGAGGGTGTATTGGAAAGTGTAAAGGGGATGCTCACTGAAAGGTTCAAAATGAAAAACCTGGGAAAGTTGAAATATTTCTTAGGTATAGATTTTGAGCAAACAGAAGGTCAAGTCAAAATGTCTCAAAAGAGATATGTGAGCAAAATACTGGAGAGATTTGAAATGCAGGATTGCAAGTCCAGAGACACACCATGTGAGCCAAAACTAGAATACACAGCAGACGCTGAAAACATTAAAGAGCCAAGAAAGTACAGGGAGGCAGTAGGAAGTTTAATCTACTTGTCCACATGCACTCGACCAGATATATGTTTTGTGGTCAGTAAACTATCTCAGCACTTTGCTGAACCAACTGAAGAGCACTGGAACACAGTAAAACATGTGTTCAGATACCTTAAAGGTACAGCAGAACAGGGGTTATGCTTTAAGAGAAATTACACAGATAGACTAGGTCTGAGAGTGTACAGTGATGCTGACTGGGCATCAGACGTAACAGACAGACGTAGTACATCAGGATATTGTGCCAGTCTCAGTGAAGGAAGCTTCTTGATCTCATGGAAGGCAAGGAAACAACCTACGGTTGCACTATCTACCTGCGAGGCAGAGTACATGGCCTTAGCATCAGCCATACAGGAATACATCTACTTAGAACAATTACTCAGAGGTATAGACAAATACAAATATGCACAAACAAAGGTGTACGAAGACAACCAAGGTACTATAGCACTAGCCAGAAACCCAGTAAACAGGCAAAGGTGCAAGCACATTGATATTAAGTACCATTTCATAAGGGAGACTGTAAATAGTGGAAAGGTAATTTTGGAATACTGTCCTACTGAGCAAATGATCGCTGATGTGATGACAAAACCAGCCACCAAAATAAAGCTAAAGAGGTTTGCTCAGGATATGTTTGGCACCTAGAAGGGCAAAGAGTTAACATAGTTAAGGTAAAAGAAAAAGAAGCCTTATTTTGTTTTGTTCTCAGGTAACCCAGTAAGCTAAGAGCGAGTGGGGGTGTTAAGTATTATTATTTGATGACGCCCTTAGTCTGTGTACTACGGTAGCAGTCGCACTGTTATTCTGTTCTTGTATGAAGGTACGTCCTAATGTGACGTCACTACGTTGACTGTTGTCAGTCTGTGAATAAACTTACCGGAGACATGCTGAAGAGAATACTGAGTCTGATTTACTTATTGTTCATACGCGATTCATGTGCACCCAAGCTTAACAAGGTCCAAACAATGCCACAAGTGCGCACGCGCGCAGTGCACTCACAAAACGGGAACACAGGTCCACTGAAACTACCGGTATGTATGCTTAATCCTACTTTAGTTAATGTACTGCAAAAAGCAGACGGCGCTGTGCTCAACACACACAGACTCAGAACCATGGACACACTGGCACATAAATTACATAAACAATTTATAGGCATAAGTTGCATAAGCTACAGTATTGCAACTAAGCAGACAGCGCTGCTTCTCTCTCTCTGTCTCCACTTTCAAAATCTATTTAAAACTCATAAAAAAAAATAAAACAATTCCCAAAGTTGTCCTGAAATTACTTATTAAATAAACAAAACAAAAAATATAGCCTACTTATGCAAACAACATTGAATCTGGACTTTAAATTATTCTGATAAAGCCTACATTGCAAATAAGCAGACAGTGCTACACACACGCACGCACACGCAAACGCACACACACACACCTCTTGTTTCCTCCGCCACATCTCCTCCGTCCATACCTCTGGGAAAGGTGAGCTTGAGCAAGCCAGGGGAACGTTGCTAACGCAGCTAATGTTAACGTTAGCGTTAACGTTAGTGCTAGCATTATCCACGTCTTTAGGCGGCTCTTCTGATGATGTAGTACTAGTAGCAGCTTCACTTCTAGCTTCGGTGCTGCTAGCCTCTTTCTTCTTGTGAATTATATTCTTTTTAGAAAAGAAGTCAAGTAAAAATGTTTGCCTGCCATTATAGAGCTTTTTCGTTAGCATTCTTGAGGGAAAGAGCTGCTGCAAAATTGGCTCGCCGCGGGGGTCACGAGCGTGATGACGAAGCATCATTTTTTAAGGAAATCTTTTTTATTTTTTATTATAATTACTTACTGTGAAATGTATTATGTTTTTCTCATTATTACAACAAATGCACACTTGCAACTGATACTGGCAATGATTTTATATTTATTAGACTATTGAAAAAAAAAAGGATCATGCTCCAAATAAGTGGGGGTACGGCGTACCCCCGCGTCCAACGCCCACTACACCACTGAAATATATCTAATATGATGTTGTGAATTAAATGAAACTTTATCCAGGAATAAAAGGGTGTTTTGACAATTGGATTTAATGCTGTGGCATGTATAACCTCAAAGTAATGGACCAAAAACCAATGTGCACCACAGAGGACAAAAATGAATGGGTGGGTCTCTGGAGATTAAACGGCACCTGCAGTTATTTCAGCTCCAGCCTCTGCTCTAAAGCCTGCATCCCAGCTAGAAATGTTTGGTCCTAAAGACATTCGGAGAATGTCAGTCATTGTTCTAGGAAGGTTTTCAGCAGGAAGTTTTTGTTTGGTTCCCAGAAATGTCTTCTGAAAGGTAGGATAACGTTCTCTAAAAACATTCTTAAAATGTTTGGTGATAACATTGTTAGAACATTTGCCCTCCTATTCTTAAAGCGTTTTCAGCGGGAAGTTTTTGTTTGGTTCCCAGAATGTTCTTCTGAAAGGTAGGATAACGCTCTCTAAAAACATTCTTAAAATGTTTGGTGATAACCTTCTTAAAATGTTTTTGAAAACATTGTTAGAACATTATGCCCTACTATTCTTAAAACGTTTTCAGCAGAAGCTTTTATTTTGGTTCCCAGAATGTTCTTCTGAAAGGTAGGATAACGTTCTCTAAAAACATTCTTAAAATGTTTTTGATAACATTGTTAGAACATTATGCCCTACTGTTCTTAAAACGTTTTCGCCAGAAGCTTTTATTTTGGTTCCCAGAATGTTCTTCTGAAAGGTAGGATAACGTTCTCTAAAAACATTCTTAAAATGTTTTTGATAACATTGTTAGAACATTATGCCCTACTGTTCTTAAAACATTTTCAGCTGCAAGTTAGATTTTTTATGTTGCCAGAATGTTATTATTTTAGAGAAGGATAACATGGTTTATGTTAAATAACTTATGCAAATGTTCTATGGTAACAATTTACTAAAATATGTTTACATTATTTGAACATAAAGACATAATATTCCTGTAATTGTTCAACTCAAAATTCCTGGGTAAGTGGACTGACCACTGTGGTCATTAGGATGATTATGATAATGATAGTTTACTTAACTCTTGGAATTTGACTATTAACACATGTAAAAGGATGACACGGAATCAGCTGGTGAAAGTAACATTTGTTTATTAGAAAAGGGAAGCTGGGAGTGGAGGTTGGTTATGGCGGCAGTGGGAAACAGTTGTTCCAGGGTGGGTAGAGAGGCCTGGCTGGTCTTGGGAGTGTGGAAGGCCTTGGATTCCTCCTGGGAGAGACACAAAAATCAGTGTGAGGCAAAAGCAGGCAAAGTTGTCAAAGAATATGCTGGTAAAAAGCGAGAGCGGCACGCAACAAACCGTTCACGGCAACAATCCGGCAGGGAATGAGTGCAGGCTTTCATAGTGTGGCTGACGAGCAGGTTGCAGGTGTGGTTGATTGGAGATTGCTCCCAGCCGTGAAGAGCAGACCAGCAGGCAGAGAGAGAGACACACAGTAGAAAGAAACACATACAAACACTAACAGGGGTTTCAGGGACGGGCAGTGATAGTCGGTCCGTTCTTCTATATGTCTATCTTTGGTTTTCTAAGTGTTATTCGATCCATATGACAATAGAGATACGTATGTGCTAGAGATGTCCCGATCCGATCACGTGATCGGGGATCGGAGCCGATAACGTGATTTTCAAAAGATCGGAATCGGGAGGAAAAAAAATCGGGGATCGGGATTTTTAAATTTTTTTAAATTTTGTATTCAATGTTACAAAACAAAAATGACCATGTTCAAGTCTTAAAGTCATCCTGATGCCTTAGTTTTGGATTCAAATTACAGAACATCCTGTATGTACTGCTTCTTTGGGGCTTGTTTTCATAGACCTGGTTGCTTATTTCTTTCAAATCTGGCAACAGAGTGGGCAGGGCGCAGTGTCTAATTGTAGCAGTAAGCTAACGAGTACTGAAAGCTTTATTTTGTTTTGATCCAATGCTGCACAACTGAACTGATCCAATGCTGCTGTGAAAGAAAGAAGCTATATCCATGTTGGATAGAATATCCAATTTAAATAAAAAAATAACCTTAAGGGACAACTTGAACGCTTTTTTTCTTTTTTTTCTCTTAATGCATTGCATAAAGATCGGATCGGGAAAAATCGGTATCGGCAAATTGTCAAAATCAAATGATCGGAATCGGATCGGGAACAAAAAAAGGTGATCGGGACATCCCTAGACTATGTGCATAAACAACAAAAACACTTGGGGTATAATGTTCGAACAATGTTATCACCAAACATTTTAAGAATGTTTTTAGAGAACGTTATCCTACCTTTCAGAAGTACATTCGAGGAACCAAAATAAAACTTCTCGAACTTCTTGAAACCATTCCTAGAACAATGAATGGTAACATTCTCAAAATGTTTTTAGAACCAACAATGTCTAGCTGGGAACTCAGACATGCCTACTCAAACATGCAATATCATGAATAACGTGGTTGTTCTTTTCTAAAAAGGAAAATGTGGTGACATCAGATTTCTTTTAAACATCCTTTTCAAACAAATGCAACAACTTAAAATAAATAAATCTGACGTTGACCATGACCGTGTTAATATTTGCCATAACAGCAACGTTTTATAAAAAAAGAATAACATCCTGAAAACATTTTCAGAATGTTTCTTGGAGAATGTTCTTCAATTGTTATCATGTAACATTGAGGGAACGTTTTATAAAGAACATCTTTAATGTGTTACACAACAACGCCCAAAACACATCCTTAGAATGTTGCAGGCAAAACGTTCCACCTTTGTTAACGTATCACATTAAAGGAACATTTTATAAAACACTTTCTGTCACCTCAGTCCTCAATAACATCCTGAAAACATTTTCAGAATGTTTCTTGGAGAATGTTCTTCATTTGTTATCATGTAACATTGAGGGAACATTTTATACAACCCTTTCTCTCATCTCAGGCCTCAATAACATCCTGAAAACATTTTCAGAATGTTGCTTTGAAAATGTTCTTCATTTGTTATCATGTAACATTGAGGGAACGTTTTATAAAGAACATCTTTAATGTGTTACCCAACAATGTCCAAAACACATCCTTAGAATGTTGCAGGCAAAACGTTCCACCTTTGTTAACATATCACATTAAAGGAACGTTTTATAAAAAAACTTTCTGTCATCTCAGGCCTCAATAACATCCTCAAAACATCCTCTGAATGTTGCAGTTAAAACGTTATGTCTTAGTTAACCTTAAACCTTATAGGAACATTATTTGAACAAATAAACATCCTAAAAAGGTTCTTTGAACATCAGATTAAAACGTTTCTTTAAAACCTTGTTAGAACCAATAGGTAACGTTAGCTAAAGTTGTGAGAACGTTCCCCGCTAGCTGGGATGCCTTCGCCCCCCTGCTGTGATGGCAAGAAGGCGAAGAATTGTCGTCATTTTGCCAGGAATTCTGAGAACTGGAGCTTTAAAAAAAGCGTGATGTCAGTCCAATACCACAAGCGTATCAGCTAAACGAGTGCATTGGCTTTTTAATGTCCCCTCACTACCAGAAACTAAGGTCGTCCTAGAGCAGTCATTTTAATAGCAGTAAAACCGTCCATTGAACTCCCACCTGGAGGTCAAATACACTTCGCTGTAACATAAATCAAATGAAGTAAAGAGCAAAATATGAACCTGATGGCAAATGCATGCTAAAAGACTGCACTAAGTGTAATACATGGAGTTAGTTATAGACTTGGACCACATGTATATTGGTTTAAGGAGGACTTTTTTTTGGTAAGAATTGTCAAAGCATATTAGCTAGAGTTGTATTACTGATATAGCCTAATTTTCAATGACTAACCACTTTGATACATTTGATGAACGTCTCCACATTTGGCCTTATCTGCATAGAAATCCGTGTGGGCCCAGTCACGCCCCGTGCCGGTCCTCGAACAGTGTTTTCTCTCTATGGTCCTCACCTGGGGGGAAAACAAGCATATATGCCCATTACGTCAAATGTAATCATAAATTAAGTCTACACATGAGAACAAAACAAAGCATCTTCCTATCTCTTTCTCTGCAGCAGACACATGTGAACTAAATCAGAAGATATACAAAAGGTTAAAATTAGTTAATCTGCGCAGTATTTGGGCAACATGAGTTATGGAGGTTTCATCAGAATTTCAGCAAAATATCTGATATGTTTTAAGCTTGGAGCCTCACACCCCTTATTTGAACAATTTGGCTTTGCAGCTTGTCACAGACAGACATAGTGTGACCATGTATATGCTACAATGTCCTGCTGTCAGCCTTCACACTCTCCAGAGATGGCAGTTGTAGCATCACGCCACACTTGACCTATTCCCCCCTCATCACAGGGGAAGTTGGGAGCTCATGTAACGAAATGGATGACTAAACACTAAGCAAGCTCAACATCAGGGACGTCAACAGGACTCAAAGCCACGAAACAGAAGGGAGTTATATTTTTTTAACATGACACGCGTTTGGCAGGCACAAATCTAGTTTTGACTGCAATGGAAACTATTCGACTTTCACTTTGACTTTGCATTGTTGTTTTGTTCGGTCCTGTTTTCTTTAGAAGAATAGAATTGGGAGGGATGAAACCCTCTTTAATGGTCACACATGCAGAGCACACAGCAAAGAGTGAAATGTGTTCTCGCATTCAACCCATCCTAGTACCAGGAGTCTAGTACTAGGAGCAGTGGGCAGCTATTGTACAGCGCCCGGGGAGCAATGGGAGTGAGGGGGGAAGAGGGTTGTCCGGTGCCTTGCTCAAGGGCACCACGGCAGGGAACTGGGACCTCTCCAAAGAGGTTTCTCAATACTCTAATTTCCCCTCCTCAACTCCTATCCTCGACTCCTATCCTCGAGACTTGGTGCCGCCCACAGGAGATGCAAGCGGAGTACTGAGGAGGGGAACCGAGGAGAGAGGATGGGAAGCAGCAGGCGGTTAGAGAAATGAGAACTCCTCTCCTCTGAGCAGTCATTTTAAAGAGACGTCTATTAATGATGACAGGAGGCACAGCAGCCCTCTGTGTGATGGACAGATGTGTTCATGACGACTTATATTTACTTCTAATTCATTGACAGTGTGGTATAATGAGACAATACCAGGCTACAGATGCGGACATATACACACACATATATTTATATAAATATATAGGACTTCAGAATCAAAAAAGTATGAGAGCACTCTCATAATAACGTAAGACAATCAGTGGCTGGATATATCCCCCCCCCCCCCGGTCGCTGAAATGGGGTATTTTAGGTCTGGTCAGGGACTTGAACCAGCGACCCTACAGCTCCCAGTCCAAGCCCCTACTGACTGAGCCACTGCTGGAAAGTTACTTCTAGAAAGTAAATGTACCATCAGTGATTTGGATAATTGAATGATCATTTTAATCAAAGGACAAATTGCTATCAAAATGTTTTTTCCTCCGTTATGCATTATTGTAAAATGTAATATGAGTAGTGTTTGGACCGTTAGTCAGATACATCAAACTATAAAATGTAAACTTGGGCTATGGGATCTTGTGATTGCCCTTTGCCAATGGTATATACAGTATAGGTTTTAAACAATGGATCAATAGATTGTAAATATAATAGATGAATTAAATCTATAATGAAAACAATCATTCAATGCAGATTTAACAGATTAAGATAATTTCCAGAATTGTATGTAGTGTTAAATAGGTGGTGAATGTCACTGAGATCTACATTCTGTTAAATTTGATTTCCGTGTTACAGCGTCATTGATTTAATTATTTGTTGGTAATGTAATGGCGTAAAAAGGGTGCTTTCAACATAATGTAAGAAATGGCACAATTTACTTTTGGCAGCTACATTACAAGTACAGTACTGGCCTGCATGCACTAATGACATCCTAGCTGTAAGATTAAAGGTACAGGTGTGTATTTGAACTTAAATGGCCTTTTCATAATACATATAATGCCTTCAACATCAACCCAGGCCTCTGTTCTTTATATCTTCTTTCTGTTTCCAGGAGCTAATGTTTTTTTTGCTATCTTATCGGATTGTTGGAATGCCTGTCAAACTCTGCTGTCTGAGATCAAGCCAGCTTAAAGTATCTTGTCCTCCTACTTTATGGTTTGAAGGTGTATGTTCACCAAACAAAAGCTTTATAGACTGAGGTTTGAAACTTCTTTTGATGTTTCCAAGCAGACATCCCCAAGACAGAGTATATCAAAGCTGTACAGTCATATCTTGTTGCTAAAACACAAACAAACACTGAGTCGAGATACAGGGAGGGTGAAAAAAGTAATATCAAAGCCGTTGTCTGAGAGCTTTATCACTATACTGAATATGATAGCAGAGTAAAACAAAAATAGAGGAGAATCTTTCTGGCACACGATAACATTGCAGTCGACTTTCGGATTTAGACATACAGTGCTTAAACATACAGGCTAACAGCAGTTGTTTATTCGCCACTTTTTGTCATGGTTTTGGGTTTATGTTTTCATTTTCCACCTTTTATTTTGAAATGTTTTCCTCCTTGTGTCTTGTCTGATCCTACTTCCTGTGTTTGCCTTCCTGTCGTTAGTTTCCCTGGTGTGTCTGATTGTCTGATTGTGTTCACCTGTTGCCCTTTTGTTTCTGCCTCCCCTGCCCAGCTGTGTCTTGTCCTTGGATTACCCTTCTCTGTATTTAGTCTTGTCTTCCCCTGTGCTCCATGTCTGTTCGTCGTCGTTTCATGTCCCTGCTACCTATCATCTCTTTGTGTCCATGTTCCCTGCCTCTCCTATGCTCGTCTATGCTTGTCCATGTCTCCTGCCTGTTCCCGTCTGTAAGTATGTTCCTGTCTGTCGTGGTCCCCGGTTTTGGTTTTGTTAATTAGTTTCTTGTTTTTCATGTCTTCGGCTTTTTTATAACAAAGCTCGCTTTTTGTATTTTTTTAACTGCACTTGGGTCCTATTTTCCCGACCCTGACACGTTTGACCTTTTATGAACCAACAATTGTTGTGTGAGATAAAAAAGGTCAGTCCTTAAAAAGGCCTGTCCTTTTGGGCTGAGTATCATTCTCAGGCTAAGTAAATGTGTCAAGTGCATTTGTCTTTTACACTTCAATGAAACAGGCTTAAAATGATACTCACTTCACTTGTGTTATTCACTGATTTTGACGTTGAAGTAATATATTGACCATATATTTTTAAATCCTCTGGAGCCGAGAGAGGAGCTGTGGATTATTGTTATGGATTAATCTATCAGTGTTTCTTAGGGCCAAAAATATTAAACTCACAACTGAAAATAAAAGTGTTTAGTTTATTTAATAAAAGAGCACATGTTCAATGTGAAAAGTGACCGTAGATAGATTACTTCAGTTGCAATTTGGTGCTATATATATATATATATATATATATATATGTATGTGTATATATATATATATATATATATATATATATATATATATATGTATGTATGTATGTATATATATATATATATATACATACATACAGTGGGGCAAAAAAGTATTTAGTCAGCCACCAATTGTGCAAGTTCTCCCACTTAAAAAGATGAGAGGCCTGTCATTTTCATCCTAGGTATATCTCAACTATGAGGGACAAAATGAGAAAAAAAAATCCAGACAATCACTGTCTGGTTTTTAAATAATTTATTTGCAAATTATTGTGTAAAATAAGTATTTGGTAAATAACAAAAGTTCATCTCAATACTTTGTTATATACCCTTTGTTGACAATGACAGAGGTCAAATGTTTTCTCTAAGTCTTCACAAGGTTTTCACACACTGTTGCTGGTATTTTTGGCCCATTCCTCCATGCAGATCTCCTCTAGAGCGGTGATGTTTTGACGCTGTCGCTGGGCAACACAGACTTTCAACTCCCTCCAAAGATTTTCTATGGGGTTGAGATCTGGAGACTGGCTAGGCAACTCCAGGACCTTGAAATGCTTCTTACGAAGCCACTCCTTCGTTGCCCGGGCGGTGTGTTTGGGATCATTGTCATGCTGAAAGACCCAGCCACGTTTCATCTTCAATGCCCTTGCTGATGGTAGGAGGTTGTCACTCAAAATCTCACGATACATGGCCCCATTCATTCTTTCCTTTACACGGATCAGTCGTCCTGGTCCCTTTGCAGAAAAACAGCCCCAAAGCATGATGCCTCCACCCCCATGTTTCAAAGTATGGTGTTCTTTCTCCTCCAAACACGTCTAGTTGAGTTTTTACCAAAAAGTTATATTTTGGTTTAATCTGACCATATGACATTCTCCCAATCCTCTTCTGGATCATCTAAATGCCCTCTAGCAAACTTCAGACGGGCCTGGACATGTACTGGCTTAAGCAGGGGGACACGTCTGGCACTGCAGGATTTGAGTCCCTGGCGGCGTAGTGTGTTACTGATGGTAGCCTTTGTTACTTTGGTCCCAGCTCTCTGCAGGTCATTGACTAGGTCCCCACCGTGTGGTTCTGGCATTTTTACTCACCGTTCTTGTGATCATTTTGACCCCACGGGGTGAGATCTTGCGTGGAGCCCCAGATCAAGGGAGATTATCAGTGGTCTTGTATGTCTTCCATTTTCTAATAATTGCTCCCACAGTTGATTTCTTCACACCAAGCTGCTTACCTATTGCAGATTCAGTCTTCCCAGCCTGGTGCAGCTCTACAATTTTGTTTCTGGTGTCCTTGGACAGCTCTTTGGTCTTGGCCATAGTGGAGTTTGGAGTGTGACTGTTTGAGGTTGTGGACAGGTGTCTTTTATACTGATAACGAGTTCAAACAGTTGCCATTAATACAGTTAACAAGTGGAGGACAGCGGAGGCTCTTAAAGAAGAAGTTACAGGTCTGTGGGAGCCAGAAATCTTGTTTGTTTGTAGGTGACCAAATACTTATTTTACCGATGAATTTACCAATTAATTCATTAAAAATCAATGTGATTCTCTGGAAAAATTTTCTCATTTTGTCTCTCATAGTTGAGGTGTACCTAGGATGAAAATTACAGGCCTCTCATCTTTTTAAGTGGAAGAACTTGCACAATTGGTGGCTGACTAAATAGTTTTTTGCCCCACTGTATATATATTCAAAAAAAAGTAAAACACCTTGAATTTCAGGGGGGGCACGGGGCTCCGTTGGCGACAATAGGGGAAACAAATTATTCTGGAGGAGCGGCCTGACGTGGTCCTCACCGGCGACAAACTGTCCAAAATGTCATCTTCATGAACTGGTCAAAGGCTCTCTGGCCCAGGATCATCTTTCATCATCATCCATTATCTGAGCACAAAAGGAGAGGAAATTATAACCAGTGAGTGATAAATGTAGGATTACTAGTCCCAATATATTCTCGATGTGACAAAGTAGTTCATGAGAATAATATTTTCACAGAAAAGAAAGGCTGTTTAAAAAAAAAGCTACAGGTGCTCACAGGCTACAGAAAACTTTTGTAAGGGAAAGTGTATCCTGTGATAAATACATATAAATACAATTGGTATTAACATTACCAGATGGACATTTCAGCAATGCAAGTATCAGAGATCAAGCCTGTTGGGTAACATGGACTGAAGAGAGGATGCATGTTTGGAAAAAAAAACAGGTTGTAGTTTGAGAAGGGAGTGTGCAAGCCTGACAGACAGACAGTTGTATGGGTTCAAGGTTATCATCTATTGGTCACTGATGTTTTCAGCATATTGAACACAACTTCAAATAAAAACAAATACTGTAAGTATGTGTAGTTTTGACAAAATAATTATACTGACCATTCTTTTAGGTACAGTCTGGCTTAACGTTACGTACCTTTTCTACTCATACCTGTTTTTGTTTAAGGGGGACTAATTTTCCCACCTGTGCTATGCCAAAAAGTCGAAATTGCTGCAAACCATTGTACCCTTTGAATCAACAAAAATACAAAATGAAAACCTAAATAAAAAACCAAGTAACATAAAATAAATTATAAATACAATACAAATAAGGTGACAAATTAGAGCAGACACAACATATTATTATATATTCTAAATATAGTAAACTATAGTATCAATAACCTAATATACAGTATAATTGATGCTGCTGCAGTGCTGGGCTGAGGTGGAGAAGGTGTCTGCAGGTGACCCAAAATATTTCAAAAGTGCATCTGAAGAGAGAAGAGAAGTGTATATGTGACCATCAAGAGATGCATTATATTTGCTAGACCTAAGACATATTATAGAAATCAGATTACATTACCTCTCATGGAACATATTAACACGTTCTCACTCCCAACCCGTCACATATTGACGGACGGTCAGGGCCCCTCCCCGTCACTCTGTTACATACAGGGTCCATCCATCCATCTTCTCCCGCTTATCCGTGGTCGGGTCGCGGGGGTAGCAGTTCCAGCAGAGAGCCCCAAACTTTTCCTTTCCCTGGCCACATCAACCAGCTCTGACTGGGGGATCACAATCCGGTCCATGTATATTACAAACAGGATCGGTGACAAAGCGCAGCCCTGGCGGAGGCCAACCCTCACCGGAAATGGGTCCGACATACTGCCGAGGACCCGGACACAGCTCTCGCTTTGGGAGCACAGAGATTGGATGGCCCTGAGTAGAGACCCCCTCACCCCATACTCCCACAGCACCTCCCACACTAACTCCCTGGGAACCCGGTCATACGACTTCTCCAAGTCTACAAAACACATGTAGACTCCCAGCGTTCTCCCAGGTCCGCTCCAAGATCCTTGCGAGAGTAAAAAGCTGATCCGTCGTTCCACGACCAGGACGGAATCCGCATTGTTCCTCCTCAATCTGAGGTTCGACAATCGGCCTGACCCTCGTTTTGAGTACCTTAGAGTAAACTTTCCCGGGAGGCTGAGTAGTGTGATGCCTCTGTAATTGGCACACACCCTCTGATCCCCCTTTTTAAAAAGGGGAACCACCACCCCGGTCTGCCACTCCTTCGGTACCGTTTCCGACTTCCACGCAATGTTGATGAGACGTGTCAACCATGACAGTCCCTCAACACCCAGAGCCTTCAGCATTTCTGGGCGGATCTCATCCACCCCCGGGGCTTTGCCACTGCGGAGTTGTTTGACGACCTCAGTGACCTCCCCCCGGGAGATTGGTGTTGATCCCCCGGCATACTCCAGCTCTGCCTCTAACATAGAGGGCGGATTTGTCGGGTTCAGGAGTTCCTCAAAGTGTTCCTTCCAACGCCATCAGTTGAGGTCAACAACGTCCCATCCTTACTGTACACAGCTTGGATGGTTCCCTGCTTCCCCCTCCTGAGGTGTCGGACAGTTTTCCAGAACAACTTTGGTGCCCCCCGAAAGTCCTTTTCCATGTCTTCTCCGAACTTCTCCTACACCTGCTGCTTTGCCTCGGCCACGGCTTAGGCTGCTGCCCCTCGGGCCTGTCGGTACCTTGCAACTACCTCGGGAATCCCCCGGGATAACAAATCCCTGAAGGCCTCCTTCTTCAGTCGAGAGGCTTTGAACACCGACCACTCTGGTTCAATGTCCCCAACCTCCACAGGAGTGCCCGAAAAGCTCCGCCGGAGGTGTGAGTTGAAGGCTCCCTGAACTTGGGCCTCCTCCAGACGTTCCCAGTTCACCCAAACTACACGTTTGGGCTTACCAGGTCTATCCAGAGGCTTCCCCCGCCACTCGACCCAACTCACCACAAGATGGTGATCAGTTGACAACTCCGCCCCTCTCTTTGCCCGAGTGTCCAAAACATATGGCCTCAGGTCCGATGATACGATAACGAAATCGATCATGGACCTTCTGCCTAGGGTGCTCTGGTACCACGTACACTTATGAGCATCCTTATGTTCGAACATGGTGTTTTTTATGGTCAATCCATGACTAGCACAGAAGTCCAGTAACAAACCACCACTCCGGTTCAGATAAGGGGGGCCGTTCCTCCCAATCATGCCCCTCCAAGTGTCTCCATCATTGCCCACATGTGCGTTGAAGTCTCCCTTCAAGATTAAAGAGTCCCCTTCAGGAGCCCCATACAGGACTCTTTCCAGGGTCTCCAAGAAGGCCATATACTCTGAACTGCTGTTGGGTGCATAAGCACACACAACAGTCAGAGTTTTCCCCCCCATAACCCGCAGGCGTAGGGAGGGGACCCTCTCGTCCACTGGGGTAAACTTCAACCACGAAGCACCCAACCGGGGACTTGTGAGTACATGTGTTTTGCAGATGCTAAATAAAAGTCTAGCTTGTACCTTCGATTCCCCGCCTCCGACTCCCGTCTATCTGCACTACATTGGTGACCCCGACACAAGTCTTGTTGAAGGATCCGAGACTGAACCGAGCAGGGCAAGTAACGCCGTTTTTTTTCAAACTGCCGGAGTTTTGGGAGACATCGGCGGCTGCATGGTTCGTTCAGGCGGAGGCTCAATTCGCCCTCAGCGAAGTGACTGACGACTCGGCACGCTATTTTCACGTCGTTTCAGCGCTGGGGAGCTCCACTGCGACCCGGACGGTGGGTTTTATTACATCTCCTCCTGCCCAGGATAAATATGCAGCGTTCAAGGCTTTCCTGCTAAAGACTTTCGAGCTGTCACGGTCGGAACGGTTCCGACGCCTACTCGCTATTCATAGCCTGGGGGACAACAAGCCTTCTGACCACATGGAGATGATGCTCAGCCCGCTGGGTACAGAAGAACCTAATTTTTTGTTCATAGAACTATTTCTTCTGCACATGGCGCCGCATGTACAGACAGCGCCCGCTAACATGGCTATTACTGAGCCCCACGCTTTGGCCGAAGAAGCTGACCGGTTCTTCCTGGCAACCCAGCGTTTTCCCCCGGAGGTGCTGGCCCCGACACGCAGCGGCACCTTCCCTGGTACAGGCATGCCACCTAGCAGAAGCTCCGGGGCCAACGTCAGCAACTCCAGCCCTGGCCTGTGTTATTACCATGCACGCTACGGGGCGAAAGCGAAGATGTGCCATCCCCCCTGCACCTACAAGATAACGGGAAACACCAAGGCCTGCGCTCTTCCAGCCCCTTCTCAGTGAGTTTCCCGACTTGACGCAGCCCACCTTTTCCGCTGCCACTACCAAACACGGGGTAGAGCACCACATTGACACTGAAGGCCCCCTTCTCTACGCTAGGGCCCGGCGGCTCAACCCTGACATGCTGGCAGTCGCCAAGTCGGAGTTTGTCAACATGGAGCGTCTGGGCATCATCCGCCACTCAGACAGCCCTTGGGCTTCGCCGCTTCACTTGGTCCCTAAATCAGCCGGTGGCTGGTGACCGTGTGGTGACTACCGCCGCCTTAACGACGCCACTACGCCAGACCGCTACCCGGTCCCTCACATCCAGGACTTCTCTGCACACCTGGCGGGCAATTTGGTTTTCTCCAAGGTGGATCTGGTGCGGGGCTACCACTAGGTTCCGGTGCACCCCTCGGACGTCCCCAAAACTGCGATAATTACGCCGTTTGGGCTTTTCGAGTTCCTGTGTATGCCGTTTGGACTTAAGAACGCAGCTCAGTCCTTTCAGCAGCTGATGGATTCAGCGCTCAGAGACATGCCATTCATCTTCGTCTATTTAGACAACATCCTGGTGGCCAGCTCCTCCTCCGAAGAGCACCACATCTTCGCGAGGCTCAACCAACACGGCCTGATTATCAACCCGGCGAAGTTCGGGTTGTCCTCCATCCATTTCTTCGGGCACCTCACCAGCAAGGATGGGGCCGCTCCTGTCGAAAGTGGAGGCAGTGTCTGCCTTTCCACGACCGCCTACAGCTTGGGCGCTCCGAGAGTTCCTCGGGATGGTGACGTTTTATCACCGTTTTATCACCGTTTTATCACCGGTTCATCCGACGGGCAGCCCACACCTTGCTCCCGCTGTACGAGGCCCTCAATGACAAGTCCCCTGGCCAGGCTGGACGGCTGAAAGGGAGGTCGCTTTCAACGCCACCAAAGCCGCTCTGAGCGAAGCCGCCATGTTGGCTCACCCGTCACACAGGGCCCCCATCGCTATCACCACCGACGCGTCTGACTACGCAGTGGGCGCGGTGATTGAACAATGGGTCGACGGCGCTTGGCAATCGCTCACCTTCTTCGCTGGCAAGGCTAACGTGGTCGCGGACTGCCTCTCCAGAGCGGTCATCGGAGCTGTGCAGCTGGGCCTTGATTACCTCCGCATGGGCGCTGACCAGGCCTCTGACCACGGGGTCCAGACCCTCAACGCCTCGGTCACGGAATTACGCCTGGAGGAGGTCACGGTCGGTGACTCTGGCGCAAAGCTGTGGTGTGACGTCTCCACGGGCCAGCCTCGACCGCTGGTCCCTGCGGACTGTCGGTCATGTGGGTATATATTAATGCTGCCCATTATGGGCACAAGCAATTTTCACCTATTGATTAATTATATGTTTTACATTTGAGTGTTTCCTATACCCTAAACCTCCAGGGATGTGCACAGTTTAATACTGGCAACTTCTTACTGGAAATACGAAAACGTCTTTTTAAAACTTCAATTCCCAGTAAAGATGTGCCATAGAGCATGTTGCAAAACACACAATAGCCCGCGTGTGTAGTTCTGGGGGCGGGACGGGGGGGGACCCGTTCAAATCCAGTTTTGGACGGTCTGCCGTGGTTCCATCCCATTTCAAAGTGTTGTTCGATGCTTGGCGTAACCCTCGGCGCACACTCAAACATCCAAATCACAGAGCTTGAGGACTATCAGGGGGTTTGTCCGGGTTTGTCAAGCGAAGCGGAGAGAATACTTACTTCCGGGTGAAACATTATCTAAGAAGCAACTATGAGCTGCTCTGACCCTCGGTCCTGACGGACTCCAACTTGTGTTTATTAATCAAACAAATAAATAAACACAACGATAATTGTGTTATTGTTGAGTAAATAACAGTGTGTGCTTTAGAAAAGAATACAAAATTAGAAGGAAAAAACGATGAAACATACAGATTTCAGTATTCTGAGCCCCTACTCTCCCCATAACTGACGGCAACAAAAGTCCTACATTATTCAATTAAAATAAAGAAGTAAAAACAATAAGTGTGGCTTGATATTGAGTAAGAAAAAGGTTGATAAACGCTGTGAGAATGGATCTGCGGAGAGCATTTCGCCGCGATCCCAACTCCTCTATTACCAACGTTCAGGGAGCTCTATGCAAGTCAATGGGACGCCCTGCCCGTTGAAAACTGACTTCCAAGGGGTTGGGACGGGTTGGGAGTGAGAACGTGTTGAATATATTGCCTCCATTCCATGTATAATTTATGCAAAAGGAGCCCAGACCAGGTATTGAGTAAATAAATGAACAAACTTTTCAGATGGTCGAAATATCTGTATTATAAATCCTGTTCTCATTCATAACACTCTGTTCGATGTCTCACTATGGGATGCGCCTCATCCGCGGAGCAAACAGAAGCATCAATCTCATTACGCCAATCCTGATTGGCAGGTGATCTTGACGTCAGCGTCAGGGAATCCACCCCCTATAAGTAGCTTGCGCTACGTCGCATTCGTCATTCAAACACCTCTTCTCGCTTCAGAGCACATCTCTATATCGGTAGCCGGGCTAGCTTAACAGTCCACAGACTGAACCCAAGCTAACTTCGGTCGACGGGTGCTCGCCGGCTACTTTTATGCTTCTGCAAGAAGACTGTTAGTATTAACATTCCAATTAATACTACAATCGACCTCGCTGTTTTTCTTTTGTCCGGAAATTAAAAAGGTAAGGTTTTGACTTTCAAGCTAGCAGCACACCTTTTGCTAGCTTGCCTCCCTCGCTACCGACACCACGATAGCGAGGATGTTTTTTATTTTCTTCTCACACCAAAGAAAAATAGGACTAAAAGAATATTACCACACAAGGTAATATTTTTCGCGAAAAATTCCTACGCCATCGTCTTTTCTTCGGACTAACGACAGGTTGGAGAAGATTTTTTTTCTTGGTGAAGTACCTGCTACGAGCGCGTCCTTCCCACGTCGCCATAATGGCGAACAAGATGGACACGTCTCTCCTCACACCAGAGGAGTCAGGGAATCGGAGGCTCGGCTCTGCGGCTGCGGGTTGAAGATTTCGGACGCAGACTCACACCAGGTCTGCTCGTCCGGCCTCGGGCTGCAACATGCCCAGGAGGCTATTGACAACCCCGGCTCATGGGGGCATTGTGCCCGTTTCACCATAAAGAGCCTCCGCCGACGGCTAGCTCGCCAAGCTAACTTGTCGGGTCAGGACCCCCTCATGTCCCCTGATTTGCCGGACGGAAATCAAGACACGGGGGCGTCCACCACAGAGATGGAGCCCCGCACTGTGTTGGTCTGGAGCTCATCAGCAGTGGCAGCTGCAGAACCGGAGTCCCGCGCCGTGTCAGGCTGGGACTCGGTGGCAGCGAGAGACGCGAGAGCGGAGCCCCACGCTACACCAAGCTGGGGCTCCCGGCTGGACCTCACCATGGTCTCGCCCGCGGAAGATGTCCTGGAGTTGGACTACATGGAGGACGAAGAGGATGCCTCTGGATTCCTCCTGTCCGACTCGGATGAGCAGGAAGACAACGTCTTTATGTCATCGGCTCAGGCTGCAAAGCCGGGAGCGATGGCTGCTCTCCCGGGCGATAGCACACCAGCTTCGCCCTGTCTAAGTTTGGACCTGCAGGCCGTGTGTCAGCGTGCCGCTTACAGACTAGACATCCCATGGCCCGAAATGGCCAAGGAAACCTCCAGGTCCCGTTACGAGGGGAAATATTTGCCCCAAGCAATGAGGACAAAGAGGCTAGGCCTGTCGCGATAATCGATAAATTGACTTATCGTACGATAAATAAAAATGGACTCGATAACTTTTCTGAGCTCGATAAATTGCCGTTTACATAAAGATGTGACCAGCATTTGACACAGCCAGGTCAGGACACTCCGCGTGCACGTGCAGCAGCGTAGCAGCCAAATTAATAATATAGCGACAAGCGGGAGACAACGTGTGACTTACTCGCGGGGAATTTAAAGTGAAATGGAATTGGTTACAAAACCTAACTACACATCTCGATTCTCCGGTGTGGCAGTATTTTGGATTCAAACCAAATCAACGAGGCGAAGCTACGGACTTGAATGAGCCGGGCGGTGTGTCGCATTGGTTAAAAAAGGTAGCGACAAAAGCAGGCAATACCACGCATTTTAAACCACCTAAAACACAACCACCCCATTCCGTTTTTCCAGCTGGGAGCAAACACGGCATCTGGAGATGGAGAGCCCCCGCCCGACAATGCAAACATTTTGGTGTTCCTTGCTCGAAAACTTAGAAAAACAGATTTGGATATGGCCTGTTGAGGCATCTGGGTCTTTGACAGTGGACTGTACACTTGACTGTTGTTTTAAGGAGGGTTTTTTGGCTTGTGAGATAATGTGTGCTCATATTTATTTATTTATTTATATATATATATATATATATATATATATGAGAGAGAGAGCTCTGTTTTCCAGCCTGACTATTTAATTTATTGTTTTGGTTGTGTGATTTAATTAATTTATTATAATTTAATTAATTTGTCTTATTTATTATATATAATTTATATATTTTAATATTATTTCACATTTCATTTGCAATGTTGAATATTCAATAAAAAGTTATGTTTGAAAGGATGTACTTGAATTATTATTATATATTATCATTATGTCTTAAAACGGTGCCGACAATATTATCGTTTATCGCAATAATTTCCAGAAAAATTTATCGTCCAACAAAATTAATTATCGTGACAGGCCTAAAAGAGGCAACTCCTTCCGGTCTTCCCGGAGATGTTGGATGAGGTGTCGGTCTCGTGGAGAGACCGGCCCTTCAGCAACAAGCCCCCAATCCAGGGTGCCTCCTCCCTAGACTGTGACGGTATGGAGAGGCTCGGCCTGCTCCGCATACCGCCTATGGAACCGCTGGTGGCAGCCCACCTCCTACCGAGGATGGCTACTACACCAAGCAGGAACCCCACGCTGCCGGCGAAGGCGGACCGATTCCAGTCGACCATGACTGAACGGTCCTACAGAGCGGCAGCGTTTGAACGTTTCCTCGCTGCTAACCGCATACCAAGCGGAGCTCTACGAGGATCTGTCAAGCAATCCTGGACCGGCAGTACTGGACGAGATAGCTGCGATCACGGACACCTGTCTCCGCGTTCAACGCTACGCCGTCCAGGCCACGGGCAAGGCAATGGGAATCATGGTGGTGCAGGAAAGAGCTACAGATGTAGCGCTTCATTTCAGATGCCTACCCGTGCAAGTCCGTGATCTGCACGGGATGGGCCCCTGCTGAAAAGGAAAACCCCCCCGCAGGACTTGATACGCCCCCTTGATAAATAAATGTAATTATAATGAAACCAGCTGCAATGGATCATGGATCCACCAGGGGGAGCCGTGAAAAGCTGCCACACTGGAACTCATGTGAAATAAACAGCTGATAGATCTACAGGTATCTGATATAGCGGATATTTGTTAAAATCCATATGTCACGGATAGGATCATATTCTGTGCTAAATAAGAGACATGTAATCATTTACAAAACATCACCATGTTTTTATTTAACAAAATAATGTTGTTTAATTCACGTTGGCGTAAGTACAAAACCATCGCTATGTTTTTAGATCAGGAAATGCAGCCCGGCTCAAACAAACGATTTTCAATCATCATCCTCACGATCATTTAATGTATCATAACGTTCGCGAATTGAAGTGAATACACTAATATATGTAGTTTAATCCACGTGAGTTTACAACAACAAAAATAATCGCTTTGTTTTTATATCACATCTGACCGGAGGAAAATGCAGCACGGGTCTCACTACCGATAATCCTAAACCCACGGGCAAACAAACAATACTATGTACAGTGTTAATAGTTTACTGTATTATTAGTGTCTAATATTACTGCTATAACAATAACACATTGAGTTGTTAAAATCAGACCGTTGTTTTATTTTTTAAACAGTCTGAATAAAATGGCAGCTCTCAGGTGATCAGCTGTGTGTTTACGCAATAAAATATGCATAGTAATTTAATAAATCCTTCCAACACACATTGTAAGAAAAGTTCTGTTTCATATGAGTGTTGAGAGCTGTATCCACAAATCTCTTAATTTTGCCCTCAAAAGTGCACCAGATTGATGCATTTAACCATTTGGAGTCTACCGACCGTCACGCCGGCGTGATCAGATCACATGACCTGTTCAAGCCGGTGCCGCATAAAAACAACAGTCCGGACAACATTGCCGTGTGTTTCTGTCGGAAGTAATGGCTTGAAACTATATCCCAGTCTTTGTTTCATGCAAAAAGACCCAGTAAACACGGAGATACGATGATATAAAGTTAATACATTTACAATGGTACTGGATTTTGATGTATTGTATCGGCTTCATATCGCAAAGTCTGGAATGCAAAAATGTCCCACATTAGGGCAATTCACCCATTTAATCATTCAAACAAAATCATATTTGCTGCTCTAAACAAAGTAAAAAATCTTACATCCAAACGGAATACATTTAATTAATTATTATTAATACGTTGTCTTGTTCATTGTTTTTCACTTTTATTAAATGTTTGATATTTCCGGCACAGACCCGGGACTAAGGTGTTAATGGTGGACTATCGGACATTCAAAATGCAGCATATTTTCCCCCAAGTGTCCATCTTGTCTGTCAAAATGCATATTACGTTTCTAACTTGCAATATCATTATTTCCCCTATCTTCACTCCAGAAGAGCGGTCTCTCTGTGTGCGGGGGATCACAGGAGGGGGGGAGGGGAGAGAGCTGTGGAATGTGACCAATCCCCCCTGGGAGACTTCCTCCACACGTTCCGATGGGCAATTTGTTTTAAACAAAGAGTTCCCAACAGCATAGGCAACATGGGGGGTGGGGGCTTGTAAATGGTATGGTCCTAAGGATGTGTTCTAATCAAACCAAAAGAGAAAATGCAGATATCATTCTCTCTCTCGACTCGCTGGTATCTCGAGCTGAGCGCTCATTGGTGGTTTGTATCCCGTGCTGCTGATGAAACTCTCCATTAGCTCGGCAAAAGTTTGTTGTTGTTTTGTGTCAGTTTTACCTCGCCACTTCCATTCACATTTTCATCATTGTTCCACAATGTTTATCATGAAATTAATATCTATATATTTTATACTATACTTGCACTGCTTACCGTTTTCATACTTTATATATCTTAGCATATTCATACCCACTGTTCATACTGCTCACAGCCTCGGCTGCTGTGTATATCTAGTGTATTCATAATGTACCCCTCCTCACTGTTTATTCATCATTGAATTCATTCTATATTTTATTCTGTAAATTGTGTACATTACTTTTCACTTTACTGCTTGTTGCACTCCTGGTTGGAAGCTAAACTGCATTTCGTTGTCTCAGTACCTGAATATGGTGGGGAGACATGTGTGATTAAAAGTTCATTCGCAGAAATGAAAAGTGATCTAACTGAGTTCTATTCATATTCTTGACGCATACTGTGATCTGCATGCACTTATCAAAAATTTAATTAAAGTGGGCTAGTGAGAGGGTCCAAAATAAGCCAACATGCTTTTGTTTTTATTACATGAATTGAGGTGACTGAGGCTTTTTAATATAGACTTTTCAGTGAAAACTGAACTTGAACTTTCGGGGGAGCCCTATTTTTCAGTGCATATCCTGCTACTAAATATGTCACACGCACGCTCTGTTGATTGGCGCAGCAGGGCGGATGCGATCAATTGCTATAAAAACACTGCTATTTTTGTATTTACTTATGAAAAGCCATGGATACCTTTCATTCCACTCACTCCATCTTTTCTGTGTCCAGTTAAAAGGCAGCTCATGGGCATCGTCAGGTTCGCTAGTGCAGGTGGCGCCAACTCGTTAAACTCTTTGTTTAAAACGAATTGGTCATCGGAACGTGTGGAGAAAGTCTCCCAGGGGGGATTGGTCACATTCCACAGCTCTCCCCCCCACCTCCTGTGATCCCCCGCACACAGAGAGACCGCTCTTCTGGAGTGAAGAGAGCGGAAATAATGATATTGCAAGTTAGAAAAGTAAGATGCATTTTGACAGACAAGATGGACACTTGGGGGAAAATATGCTGCATTTTGAATGTCCGATAGTCCACCATTAACACCTTAGTCCCGGGTCTGTGCGGAAATACCAAACATTTAATAAGTGAAAAACAATGAACAAGACTTAACTTATTAATAATAATTAATTATATTTATTCCGTTTTGGATTTTTGTCTTTGTTTAGAGCAGTGATCTTCTCTGCAGCAGAGAGCTAAGCGCTGTCAGACCTAACCCTGAAAAGTATTATCATCTGAAATTAATCATTATGTTATTCATATTAAATACATATAAGTATTTGTACAACTTGTATTTAGAAATACTCTGTTGTAATTATTGATGCATAAATGTGTTGATCCATTCAATTTCTATATAATGGGGTTAATGTATTATATTACATAATAATACAATAGGCTACATTATAATATATGATATGATAATTATATTTTAGTTTTATTAATTTCTTATTTCATAGTTTCTCATTATTATTATTTTTATCGCTCATCTTATTTTTGATTTTATTAATCTGTGTGAATCTGTGCTATCCTGTTTTTCACTCTTACCCTGTTGCTGTTTGAACTACTGAATTTCCCCGCGGGGATTAATAAAGGTCCATCTTATCTTATCTTAATGTATACATTGATTTACTTCAATCTACTGTACTGTGTAAAAACACCCCAACAATATTACAAAAAATATACTGCATAAAGCAAACTATATACTTTATTTGATCTAAAATATTGATGTTTTTTCTTAGTAGCCTGTGAAAACCATAACAAATAAGTGATTAAATACTACAGTATTCAACAAACACAACTGCAGAGCTGCGAACATTGCAAACAGACTAAGTTCTAGACACCCAGTTGTCTTTGTGTATTTGTGAATGAAGCGCCATCTCATGGTTAAATCCTGTAATTGAACAAATGGGGAAATTTGGCAACGCCCTCTAGCAATTTGGCAACACCCCCAGCCACTGGGATCCGCTGGGCTTTTGACTGGGACCCACCCATGTGAGTCCTATCTGGAGTGCTACATCTGTAGATGGCTCAACCTCACCAACCTCCCAGACCGGGAAAAGGAGGATGTGCTGGACATGCCCATCGTTCTCGAGGGGATTTTTGGCTCTGCTCTCGTTTCCATGCAAAAGAGATGCGAGTCCAAGAAGAAGGAGGTCAAGGCCCTCCACCTCTGTCTCCCTCGAAGGGTCAAGCCACTGCCTCTGCAGCGGCAGTCCTTCGCCCAAGCTACCTCAACTGCTCGGTTCAAAGTACCGAAGCAGCAGAGGTCACAGCCCGTCCCGATTCCCCAGCCCAGGCAGGAGACGAGGGCAAGTTGGCCCAGAAAATCTCCGGTTCCGGCTGCAGCCCAGGCGCAGCCAACCCAGAATTTCGGCCAGCAGTCGAGGAAGAAGAAGCGGGCGGCCTGACAGCCTCCTCTTCTCCCCTCCATGACAGAGCTGGAAGTCCACGGTTCCCCAGCTCCAGATGTGTTCCCGCTGCCTCGAGAGATGCCTCAACACCATCCTCAAGTTTGCAAAAACACATTTCACGATATTGTTCTGTTTTCTCGTATAAACCATTTTCCGCTGACGCATCCAGGCTTCAGGCCGGGGGCGCAGCTCCAAAAAATGAAAAGAAAAACAATAAAAACAATAAAACCAATAAATAGTCCGCCAATTGTTCCCCTTTTGAGAGCAGCTACGGCCTCTCTCAAAAGGTGGATAATAGACGGCTCTGTGAAGGCACCACCGCCACGCGCATGCGCAGTGACGACTGGGGTTATAAAGCCACCACCGTCATGCGCAGTGCCGGCTGGGGTTGTGAAGGCACCACCGTCACGCGCATGCACAGTGTTGGTGGGGATTGTCAAAATGGAGTACCACCGTGTTCAGACACTAGAGGGCCCCATAACACAACAAATAGAGACTCAGAGGGTAAGAGACGTGACATCTCTGCTGGCTCTAAGGAGCAAACAGTGGGAGATGCTCACAATGTCTGCTTGGGTTTTCAAGACAGTAACACGGGGCTACAGACTCCAATTCGCTGTCCCCCCCCTCGCTTCTCGGGCATTCTGTATTCACAAGACCAAGGAGAATCAGCCCATATTCTAGAGAGAGAGATTTTCTCACTTCTAGAAAAGAAGACTATATCTATAACACCCACCGAACAGAGTCAGAGCGGCTTTTATTCCAAGTATTTCCTCGTTCCCAAACGGGGGGAGAACGGAATTCGGCCAATACTAGATTTGAGGGCTCTGAATAAATATCTAAGAAGATACAAATTCAGAATGCTCACTCACACATCTCTGATGCGTCTCGTGCGACAAAACGACTGGTTTACATCAGTCGACCTGAAAGATGCGTATTTCCACATCCCAGTATATTACCCACACAGGAAATATCTGAGGTTCGCATTTCAGGGGATCTGTTACGAATACAGAGTACTTCCCTTCGGTCTGTCTCTAGGTCCAAGAGTGTTTGTACGATGTACGGAAGCCGCGATAGCCCCGTTAAGACAACAGGGTATTCGCCTGGCAACCTACCTAGACGACTGGCTGCTTCTCGCACAGTCGGAACAGGAGGCTATTACGCAGACGAATGTCCTCGTAAAACATCTGCTCGACCTGGGTTTCATAATAAACACAGAGAAGAGCATGTTGTGCCCGGCACAGACTGTACTCTTCCTGGGTTTACACCTGAACTCGGTGCCCTTTACAGCCCGCCTGTCAGTGGAAAGAGTGAAAGCTTTCAGAGCTTGCCTCCCTCATTTCCAGCTGCGCAAACATGTTATTTTCAGATTATGTCTGCAGTTACTGGGGCTCATGGCGTCAGCCATCCTGGTCGTACGACTGGGACGCTTACACATGAGGGAATTTCAGCGCTGGGTAGCCGCTCTAAAACTAAACCCCGCGCGTCATGGCGCGCGGAGAGTGATGGTTACTGTGAAATGCGTAATGGCACTGCGCCACTGGCTGCACCCGACTTTTCTAGTACGGGGCGTGCCTATGGGTGCTGTCCTTTCACGGAAGGTGGTCACCACGGACGCATGTCTGACAGGCTGGGGAGGTATTTACGAAGGTCGTCCGGTGAGGGGTCTCTGGAGCAGAGACCTCCAGCGGGCGCACATAAATTACCTGGAGCTTTTAGCGGTGTTCCTCACCCTAAAGCGCTGTCTGCCTTTTCTCAGAGGACATCATGTCCTCGTGAGGACGGACAATACGACCACAATATCGTATATAAACCGACAAGGGGCTTTGCGTTCTCTCCAGTTACACATGTTGGCACGCAAACTGATCATGTGGAGCTGCGGCCGTCTCCTCTCTCTGAGAGCGACGAACGTACCGGGTGTAATGAACCTCGGGGCAGACCTGCTGTTCAGAGGTGTACCACTATATGCAGACTGGACTCTACATCCAATGGTTGTGAGTCAGCTGTGGGTGCGTTACAGCCGAGCCGTGGTAGATCTGTTCGCATCAAAAGAAAATGCTCACTGTCAGCTTTTCTTTTCAATGCGCGATCAAAACGCACCATTAGGCGTGGACGCGCTCGCGCACATTTGGCCTCCGGTCCTTCTGTACGCGTTTTCACCCCTGGCGCTGATACCCCCAACTCTGGCCAGAGTGAGGGAACAGCGCCACACAATAATCCTGATAGCTCCGCACTAGCCTGCAATGTACTGGCTGGCGGAGATATATCAGCTGCTGTGCGGGCAGCCGTGGCAGCTCCCCCTACGCAGAGACATACTGTCTCAGGCGGGGGGGACGATCTTTCACCCACACCCGGAGCGCATGGCCCTATGGGCCTGGCCCGTGAGTGGTACAATCTGAATACAGTGGGTCTCCCGCAGAAGGTGATTAACACTATTCAGAGTGGGAGAGCTTCCTCCACCAGGTCTCTTTATGACTGTAAGTGGAGGGTGTTTGACGAATGGTGCCTTCAAAAAGGGCACACCTCTTTTCAATGCCCTGTGGGAGTGATTTTATCATTTCTACAGGACCTAATTGATAAACACAGAGCTTTCTCCACGATCAAAGTCTACCTGGCTGCTATTGCTGCATGCCATGTGGCCTTTGAGGGTAAGACGGCCAGCCAACATCCTTTGGTCTGCCGTTTTATGAAGGGAGCTCGCAGGCTCCTTCCTGTTTCCAGGTCACTGGTGCCCTTATGGGACTTGAGAGTGGTTTTAGATGGGCTCACTCAAACCCCATTTGAACCCCTAGAAGAAGCTGACATGAAGCACCTGTCACTCAAGACAGTGCTGTTACTGGCCCTGGCATCCGCCAAGCGAGTCAGTGACATTCATGCGCTCTCTGTACATCCTTCATGCACTCAGTTTGCCCCAGGGCAAACGAGAGTGTTGCTGAAGCCCAACCCTGCCTTTATACCTAGGGTGGTTGGTTCATGTACCCCAATTGACATTGAGGCATTTCTTCCACCGCTGTGTTCCTCCGGGGAACAGCAGCCGAATTTGCTGTGTCCAGTCCGTGCTTTACGCACTTATATGGACGGATCAAAAGAGTTTCGTCATAATGACCAACTCTTTGTGTCCTGGGCTAACCCTCTTGTTATGAAGCAACGGCTCTCTCACTCTCTCACTCTCTCACTGGATTGTGGAGGCAATTGCTTTGGCTTAAACGAGTCAGGGTCTGCAGGCACCTTCGGGTTTGCGTGCTCATTCGACTCGTGGTCTGGCTACATCCTGGGCTTTGTTCAAGGGTGTCTCCATCCAAGACATTTGTGCAGCAGCGAGCTGGTCCTCGCCGCTCACTTTTGTCCGCTTTTACAGGCTAGACGTCTCTGCTCCAAGTGTTGCCCGCGCAGTGCTGGGCCCCGTGTTGAGTCAGAGCTCTACCTGTTAAGTTCTGGTTGGTTTGGTGATTTTCTAGATAAGCTCGTCTGGCAATACGGGAGCTACAATATCCCATAGTGAGACATCCAACGGAGTGTTATGAATGAGAACTATAGGTTACTTACGTAACCCCAGTTCTCAGAGTAACATGAAGTGAGATGTCTCACCAGACGGCCCTCCTTGCTATGGTGAAGCGAGAAGAGGTGCTTATTTTGAATGACGCATGCGACGTAGCGCAAGCTACTTATAGGGGTTGGATTCCCTGACGCTGACGTCAAGATCACCTGCCAATCAGGATTGGCGTAATGAGATTGATGCTTCTGTTTGCATACGCGTTGAGGCGCATCCCATAGTGAGACATCTCACTTCATGTTACTCTGAGAACTGGGGTTACGTAAGTAACCTATAGTTTTTGACTTATCTAATGTTATACTATTTTGAGATACAGGATTGGTGATGTTCATGTTCTGTAAGCTGTAATCATCACAATTCAAACAAAAAAGGCTTGACATATTTCACTTTATAATGAATCTAGAACAGACCTGGGCACTGTACGGCCCCCGGGCCACATACGGCCCTTTGGTTGACTCTGACCGGCCCGTGTAAGGTTAATTGGAAATTACAAAATAAACATATTTTCTAATTGTACCTCATGCATGGACTAAAGCTGCAATGCTTTTATTTTGAAGTTGTTTTTTATTCACGTACATAATGACGCAATACGTCAAATCAAGACGTGCGCGTTATTGGATAATTGTCACAAGACGACTTTAGCGCTCAAAAATGTCAGCTGATGCTAAAAAAAGAAAGGTAGATGCCGAATGTAGGGTTTTCAACAAAAATTGGACTGCTAAGTATTTATTTACTGAAGTCGGAGGTAAAGCCGTGTGTTTAGTTTGCGGGGAGCAGATCGCCGTGTTCAAGGACTACAATTTGAGTCGGCATTACGAGACGAAACACGCGGAGAAATACAAAAACTTGACTGATGCTGAAAGGACGCGCACATCGAACGCTTTGCTAGCTAAGCTGCAAAAGCAGCAAGGCTTTTTTACCAAGCTTCACACATCCAAGGATGCAGCAACCAAGACCAGCTTCGTGATATCCCACAAAATAGCTAAACACAGTAAGCCATTCTCAGAGGGGGAGTTTGTCAAAGAGTGCTTAGTGGACTCTGCAGCACTAATATGCCCTGAAAAAAAAGAAGCCTTTGAGCAAGTCCCGCTGTCCAGGCGAACCGTGACGAGAAGGATCGAGGACATTGCGGGGAATCTGGAGCTTCAGCTGCAACATGAAGTGGCAAGTTTTGACTTTATCTCCTTGGCTTTGGACGAGAGCTGTGATGTCCGCGACACAGCGCAGTTACTCGTATTTGTCCGTGGGATAACGCCGGACTTCAAGATTACGGAGGAGCTGGCAGCAATGCGGCCGATGAAAGGGACGACGACAGGGAGCGATCTGTTCACGGAGGTAAATGCGTGCATGGACACGCTGGGACTGAAATGGGACAGACTGGCAGGTGTCACAACAGACGGTTGTCCAAATCTTACAGGTAAAAATGTTGGACTTTTGAAACGTATTCAAGATAAAGTGACTGAAATCGACGCAGATCAGAAATTGGTATTTTTGCATTGTATTATACACCAACATGTGTTGTGCAAGTCAGTGCTAAAAATTCACCATGTTATTGATGTTGTTACTAAAATAGTAAACTTCATCAGGGCACGGGCATTGAATCACAGACAGTTTGTTGCACTTTTGGAGGAGCATGAGACTGAGCATAGTGACATCGGCTACCACACAGCTGTCAGATGGCTCAGCCTGGGCAAAGTGCTAAAAAGAGTTTGGGACCTGAAAGCAGAGATTCAAGAGTTTTGTGAGAAGAAAGGCAAAGACATCCCAGAGCTCTCAGACGAGGACTGGATGGCAGATTTTGCATTTGCTGTTGATGTGACTGCACTGATGAATGAACTGAACACCAAACTGCAAGGCAAGGGCCTTTTTGTTCATGAAATGCACAGCCTGGTGAAGGCTTTCATGAGAAAGATGCAGTTTCTTTCAAGCCAACTGGAGAGCAACACTCTCACTCACATGCAAACCCTGAAAGAAGTCACACCATCAGCTGATCACCTCCGCAGGTACTCATCCATGTTAGGAGCATTGCATGGTGAGTTTTCAAGGCGATTTGAAGATCTCCGAACAATCGAGGATGAAATGCTCATGATTTCCTCTCCCTTTACCTGCAGTATGGATAATGCACCCAGTGATGTTCAGCTGGAACTCATTGACCTGCAGTCTGATGCAGTACTGGCAGAGCGCTTTAAGTCAGGATCTCTGCTGGATTTCTACTCTTCTCTCGAGGAGGAGAACTTTCCAAACATGAGGAGACATGCTCAGAAGATGTTGGTTCTCTTTGGCTCTACCTACATATGTGAACAAACATTTTCAAAGATGAAGTTTATGAAATCCAGGTATAGATCCTCTCTCACTGATGATCATCTGTCAGCTGTGCTTCGCATCTCCACCTCAGACATTCAACCTGACTTTGATGCACTCGTTAAAGCCCAGCAGAGACTAGATTTCTCTCACTGAACAAGAAAAAAGAACTTAAAAACACCAAATGAGGTGGTTAGACTACAAATGTAGGCATGTAAAGGAACCAACTAGCAGTGAACTGGGACACTTTCTTTGGAAGCCTTTTCTCAAAATCACAGTTCAGTGATGTTCAGTGACAGTTCAATATGATGTATCTTGCTGAATGTTTGGAGCACAAAGACAATGTTGTGATGTCTTAAGAATGCTAAGAACCTTTACACAACTTTCCAACAGTATATGAAACTCAAAATGTGTTTTGTAGTGAATGCGACTGAAAATGTTCACTAATATGAGTCAGAAATGGTGAAAAACGTTCACATTTTGTTTACCATTGTTTTGGGAAATTTGATTGAATAAATTACATTTTTTGTAAGGCAACCTCACTTTTTCATTGCTCAACTATAACATATACTCTTACCAGCTTGTCAAAACAATGCTATTTACTGCTTTTTATAAAGAAATACAATTAATATTATGCAGAATTGAGTTCAGCCTTTTGGCCCGGCCCTCCACAATATTTTTTGTTTCTCATGTGGCCCCATGGAAAAAATAATTGCCCACCCCTGATCTAGAATGTATATATATATATATATATATATATATATATATATATATAGGCTGTTTCATTTTTTGAAATAAATTACAGAAATATAGTTATATGATATAGTAATTTTTTGAGAAGCACCTGTAGAATCAGCTTTTGTATCCAACCAGATGGCACATCCCTGACATCCATAACTCCGGAGCCTGGCCCTTCAACCACAGAACCAGCGCAGCCAGATGAACCCCAAAGCAGCAGCTCTGCGACCGCTGAGACTGTCAAAACCGCCGGCATCGTTGAACCGAAACAGGCTGGTTCCGACTGCGTGGAGGTTTGTTGTCGGGACATTGAGACGGTTAAAGCTGCGCAGCTAATTGTAGATAAAAAGGAGACCGCTAGATCTTCTGGGCAAAGAGAAAGGTACTTCGATTAGACCCTCCAGAAAAACGCAGGCAAATATCCTTGATTATGCGGGCTAAATTCCTTGATTATGCGGGCTAAAATCCTTGATTATGCGATTAAACATGCGGGGTTTTTATGTGATTTTATGCGGTGAAATTGCGGTGAAATTGCGGTGAAATTGCGGTGAAATTGCGGTAAGTTGCGAAATATGCGGAAAGTTGCGAAATATGCTAAATATGCAGGAAAAAAGAATAACAATTTTTTTAAATATTGGGCTGTCTTATTTATTCTCTCTCACACACAACCTGCCACTAACGTTAAACCCCTTTACAATTCAATTGAACACATTCAATGTTTATTTATTGTAAAAGCAATTGGGCTATTTTAATCTCACACACACAAACACACACACACACACACACACACACCCACACACACACACACACACACACACATACACACACACACACACTTCTCCGCCTCATTCTGTTTTCATTTACTCGTTCGTTATCTGACCAGCTTCGATCTTGTAGGCTACTCACTTCGTTTCTTGTAGCCCTCGAAAGGGTTTTGGAGGTTGATGCCTCGGTGAACCTGAGTTGTTTGGCTTTCTTGTCCGCAGCAGCAGAAAGCATTTTCGAATGTTTGAATGAATCAAAGTGGGTCGTCACCGTCGATTTTCTCTTATGCTCCAACACACAGTTGCACGGGGTGCAGAATAGTTTCCCCCACTTTTTGCACGGTCTTTAGTAGAAATGTTCGTCGGTAAATGAGATGGATTAGATTTTTTCATCTTGGTGTTTTCTCTATCGTGTGAGCTCCACAGGTTCACTCTATACAGTGTTGTTTACATTCTGTGATGCGCGAGCTGATGACGTCACGTCAAGACGAGTTAACTTTTTTTTTCTCAATTTTGTGTGGAAAAATGCGGGGATTATGCAGCCTTTTGATAAATATGCGGCCTTTTAAAAATCTGCGCCATTTTGCTGATTATGCGGTAAATTCTGCGATCGCAGAATCGCGTTTTTCTGAAGGGTCTATTCAATGCAGAATCGTACAGAAAGAGAGTGGTTAATTCTTTGCAAAACCACTAAACAAGCCTTCTGGTGAAATATGCAGATTTCCTGCTGTCAAACGGCTTGTACATTTCTCCAAATGTGGAGATGACAGCTTTGTAAATACCGAGTTAATAACTGGAAAAAGTGCCCAAGCCTCCTGGACAGCCACAAAAAGTCAAATTTTTAAAGTGTGTTAAAAAAAAGTGCGTAAGTGCATAAATTAATGTTGTCTTCTTCTGTTTGCTTTAATACAGGCTACGTAGTTATGCAGCGCCCCCACTGCCAGTAAACGGAACTACTACAAGGAACCATGTTAATTATGTGCAGTTATTTGCAGACTTTTATTATATACACCTTGAACAAATTATCGAGGTCCGGACCTCGGTGACGTCAATGGTGGATACGGCCATGCCTGTAGCCAGAGAAGGAGTTACCACTCCGCTAGTGCCTGTAGATTTAGCATTTATTTAACCATCACATACGCACAGACTTTTTGGCCCCCCACTTCTGAAATGAATCCGGCGCCGCTGATGTACACCCTCTAACAAGGCGCCATCCAGATCATCCTCAGCAGCTGCATCACTGTGTGGTTTGGAAGCTGCATAATAATGTCATATAATGTTGCACAGTTATGTGACTAAAAGAGAGTTGTACGCCTGCACATGCAGTTAGTTAATATGGAAGCCTGTTTGCGCCACAGGAAAGAATAAATCCTGTAAGTCAATATATTGACTTACTATCTTAATATATTGACTTGCTATCTCAATATATTGACTTACTATCTCAATATTATTTTTTTATTGACACAATTATGTCAAATCCAGAGTAAGGCACATAGACATCAATGTTCATCATATAAGCGGTACAACTTTATATTAAGGTACACAAATTAACCATCAACTAGTTGTTAATTAACATGCATATTATCAGTATATTGGCTCTTTATTAGTAATTATAAAACACTTATTAATGCCTTATTCTACATGACCATATTCTACAAGTAATAGGCCATTAGTTGAGAGTTTTTCTTCAATAACCCTCTAATTAGTGCTTATTTATTGCAAGTAAGGAAGTTGTTGTACATGAGCTTTGGTCTTATGCTCTCCTCAATATGTCTAAATAACTCAAAATTAGGTATTTATATCTAAGAACATGTTGCCTATTTTAAAGTAAAGTCTTGTTCATAACCAATAAGCTAGTAATTTCACTCTAATTGACCTGAACAGGTTCCCTGTTCTAAAGTTGCCTCCTCTCCACACTTTGTAAATACATTATAGCACACAACTACTGAAATTAACCTCAACAGTACATGAACAAAGTAGGCTCAAGTGGAAATATTAGTTTTATTAATGAACCACTAAAGAGAGGTTCAGACACATGTACCAAAACATGTCTAGTTTCTCCAAGGCTGAGAACACATATGCTGCTGGACTTTTTAATAAAACAGATTTTTAACAGAGTTTATATATTTGTGATCATACTGTGCGACCTGCTTGTATGTACTTACACAATAGGTGTACTGTTCTCTCTATTTGTTGTACTGACTCAGTGTGAACATAGATTAAACAGCCAGCCAAACTATTTTGAGGGCCAGGGAATGAGCAGCCATGCTCCTTTATTGACTTATTTACAGTCCACTGACTTTCAAACGGAGTGAAACTATAAAAAAATAAGTTACAAGGCACTTAATGATCTCATACATGCAAGTGTAACATACACAGATTACTTGTAGAATATGGTCATGTAGAATAAGGCTTTAATAAGGGTTTTATAATGGCTAATAAAGAGCCAATATACTGCTAAATTATGCATATTAATTAACAAATAGTTGATGGTGAATATGTGTACCTTTTAATATGAAGTTGTACCGCTTATATGGTGAACATTGATGTCTATGTACCTTATTCTGTATTTGACATAATTGTTTCAAAAAAACAAATATATAACTCAATATATATTGAGATAGCTAAGTAAATATATTAAGATACTATCTCAATATATTGACTTACTATCTCAATATATTGACTTACTAAGTCCTATTGAGATAGCTAAGTCAATTTATTGACTTACAGGATTTGTTTTTCTTTTTTCCTGTGGCGCAAACAGGCTTCCATAAATTAAAGCTTTGAATGGGATTAATATTTTTCATGAGGCCAAAAAGCCTACCTTTAGCCTCTATACGCTGTACCTGAGGGTGTAGAGGCGTTTTTAAAGTGTGGTAAAGCAAAAATTAAACTACATTAACAAACATTCTGTTGTCTAAAAGGACGAATAACACTATTAACCACCTCAAACAGTTGCATTTTGTATAAGTCAGAGCAAAAGTAGGTGTGTCTGCACATGATCAGGGCATTAGAGGCTCTGTTGTGGATAAAGTTTGGGAGCTGTAACAACTACGTCACAGGCCATCCACCAACCAGGCAGTGGCCGTCCAATTTGACTCGGGGGGCCAGGCTGGGGCCAGTTATTTTCTGAGGGGGGCACAATAAATGCAGGATGACATTTTTTTATAGTTTTTTTTTTTACAACTATATTAAATAGATAAAGGTGTGCTCTCTCTAGCTCTCTCTCTCTCTGTCTGTCTCGCTCGCTCACAGAGGCTGTGTGCTCCTCCGTGGCGATGATGGCTTGCGTTAAAAAATAAAAATAAACATTTTTGTAAAGTGGGGGAAACAGGATTTCGAAAAGTAGGGGGGACATGTCCCCCCTGTCCCCAGTGGAAATTACGCCATGTGTATGTGTGCATCAAGTGCAATAAATACATATATATGCAAGTTGCAACACACACACAATTTAATGACATTGAAGTTGTTGAGGTTGCGTTTTGTTTGACTGTATTTTATTTAATTATGCACTGGTTCCTCTGACATGTTTGCGATATCAAGGCTGACACAGAACAACGTAACAAAGAAACAAATCTAAGCTTTTTTTATTGGTTGTAATGTAGGCTACATGGATACATTTGAATGGTGTGACAATGTCCTCTTTGATTGGATTAAAATATAATTATTCCTGTTGTGTGCCTGCTTTATTTTACCTAATGCAATATATGAGCCTCTGTCGCTGCCTAATGAGATCTTATCATCTCCTCAATTGGCAAAAATAACAAAATATACACAGCTAGATCAGATCACGTTCTTTTTAGATGTAACTTTAGAGTAGAGGGGAATTCTTGAAACGCGATGTACAGTGGTCCGCGGCATCCGCCGCTGCGAAAATGTGGTGCAGGGCTGTAAAGTGGGGGGGCCAATGGCCCCTTGGCCCCCCTGCTTCTGGCGCCCCTGGTGTACTCGCCGGAGCCTCGTAGCGGGGCTACTACAGATAGAGAACTATTTTAAGAACACTGTAATAACATAAATATATATATATATATATATATATATATATATATATATAGTAAAAATTTCAAATTAAATAAAGCAGTATTTACATATTTACATTGAAATAGAATGGTATAATATATAAAAAATGTGCAGTAAAAAAAACTGATATCGTCAACATTGTGTGCATTAATGTAATTCATAGAGTCTGCGTTGTGGCTGAGGTAAAATGTCAGTGGGGGGGCCGGGCCTTGTTAATGGTTGTGGGAGCAACTGCTCTCCTCAGTTTGTGGATGAAGTAGAGGCGCTGCTGGGCTTTCTTTCCACAACACAGACTATATCGCCCCTTGCTGCTAAATAACAATCCACTATGTGCTATATGTGCAATATATATATATATATATATATATATATATATATATGCCGTTAATAACTGTGTAATTTATAACTGGCTGCTAATACTTAGAACCGTTACAAGGTGTGTTTTTTTTCTCATTTTGTATCTTGTAAATTGTGTAACTTGCTGCAGTTAAATACCATCATACCATGTGCAATATGTGGTATATGTGCAATATATACATTACATTATATACATAAGCCATTAATAACTGTGTAATATATACCTGGCTGCTAAATTCTAAGAACTGTTACAGGATTTGTATTTTGGAAAGTATTTTTTCTTTTACTTTTAAATTATATGTTTTCTATTATATCATAACTTAGTACTTTTTCTTAACATAGGTAACATTAAGCTGTCTGTTGCTCTTTCCTGCTGTAACGATGCAAATTTCCCCTCTGTGGGACGAATAAAGGTATTCTGATTCTGATTCTGATTCTTGGTGATTGACGTGGTGTCGTTCCTCCAGGAGAGGTGCTCAGTGATGTTCGACCCTAGGAATGTAGTTCTGCTCACCTACTCCACAGCAGCACCATTGACCATTGATGGTCAGTGGGTAGGGGTGTTGGGTGTGGGTTCAACTAAAGTCGACAACAATCTCCCTTTTTTTCCACATTAAGGAAGAGATTGTCATCATTGCACCATGTGGCCAGCTGGTTCACCTCCTTTCCTACTTGACCACATGGTTGGAGCTGTAGGTGGGTGTGCAGTCGTGGGTCAGCAGGGTGAAGAGCAGGGGTCTGAGCACACGTCCTTGGGGGGCCCCCGTACTCAGTGTGATTGTGTCTGATGTGATGTTGCCGACCCGTACAGATTGAGGTCTCGCAGTGAGGAAGTCCAGCAGCCAGTTGCAGAGAAAGAATCAGAATCAGAATACCTGCGGGGCTGAGAACCAGGTTTGCTAGTTTACAAACCAGCTTCTGGTGGATGATGGTGTTGAATGCTGAGCTAAAGTTTATGAACAGCATATTACATATGGGGTGAGGGCTGGGTGGAGAGCAGAGGAGATATTGAAGTAAAACAAATGAAAATTATCATATAGAATGATACATCAACAAAAAATCAGCAGCAAACTTCTGTGCATGGTTAGGATGTGATGGAAAATTGCTGTTACAGGAGTGAATGTATGTAAATCACTCAAATAAATTAGATAAGGCATCATAATAAATTCACTAAAATTAGAGACTGGACTGAACACTGGACTGGAGGCTACAGTACAATTATATTATCTTATACAATATTCATAAATGTCAAAATCACTTAAATTGACCTTAAATGGTGTCCATAATCACACAATACATGAGTAGTTTACCTAGTACGTGAATATCAAGGTAAATAATAATTATCTCAAGATATTTAAGTTATTGTGTCAACCAACATTTTAGTCATGCATTACAATGCACATCAACTAGGCCTACTTAAAATCCTTTCACGCATAGAGGCTACTACAGTGGACAGCTTTTCAAAAGGTGTTTTCTTGTATATGCATGGGTTTTGATGGCATGGTTGCACCATCAGCCACTACATAGGACCCTATTGCATCATCCCATACACTGCCACTCAGTGGAAAGTCAGTGTAAGTGCATGATACATATCTCTATACCAAGATGGACGACAGAAAGCCAGATGGACCGAATCACTCGTCGATATCTTGCCAATCCTTTTATGGAAAGTCCTCCCTGGTATAACAATGTTGGTGACATCAAGTAACAACTAAGGAATCATATAATTCATAAATTGTCAAAGTATTGATTTGATGATTGCAGGAAATTATGATTAATCACCTGTCCACTAAAGTGGACATCATGCATCACTATAATTCATACTGTTACGGCCCCTACACAAGGCGGCGTGCGTTGACGCTTTCCGGCGGGCATATCTGAAGCTAGAATTGCTGCAATGCATTCCAATGCAATCTTTCTCTGATATGCTGCATAGTGTTTGTTTTACTGTGCTTTATAGCCTGGTATTGACTTCAGTTAGTGTTCGTGATCAGTTATGCAAAAACATTTAGCTTTATTCCCATGTCTGTTGCATATAATTAGTGGATGAATGTATGTGTTCTTTTGATAGGATATACACTTTCTACTATTCTCAACTGTTTTTCACTTTAATTGGATAGTCCTAACACATGCCTACAAATGCTTAGTGGAGAATGCCTACTAAAAGTATACTATAATCAACTCTAGATTAGTTGACGATCAACAGATAGTCAACTAAACTCTAAAGTCGCTTATCTGTTGATCATCAACTAATGCTTAATGTAATCTTTAGTTGACATCTTGACTCTCAACATATATTCGACATGACCCTGTTGACTTTCAACTGACAGATTGATTTTGAGTAGTTTATTGTCAATTTTGAAGATGTTGGCACAATCTACAGATAGTAAGGTTGAATATCGGTTAATAACCTGTTGCAAAAACATGTTGACAGTCAACAGACAGTTTTTGTAAAATCTAAAGATCAACACTTGAGATGTACCTTATATTCTACTGGCAGTTAGTTAAATGCATGGTACTTGTCTGTTGAAATAGTGTTGTTAAATGTCAACTGATGACTTATAGAGTGTTAACTATGGACTATCAAAATTTAATTGTGACCAAATCTTGTTTTTCGTGCCCCAAGAGCAATACAAACACTTGGTAAAGAAATCCTGACTGAGGTTTTCATAATTCATGCATGAAAGGGAGACCTACGTTTTTCATCATTCATTATAACTTATAAAACCTGTAAAATCGTGGTCACGACTGTTTTCTGTTTTGAATTTTAACAGTGGGTTGTGTTGACATGTGGTCATTCCAGTAATTAAATTACACAGGGGTTATAACATTTTATAGAGGGTATTTAATACCTTTAAGTCCTGAACCCATGTGATGTTTTCTGTAAGAAAACAAGATACCCTGTGTCGTGCACTGTCCATGCATGTCAGCATTCATGAACAATGGTTCAATGTTATTATCAATCAGATGTAATGAAGACAGCATATGATATTTCACCTGCTAAAGAGGTGGTTAAGGGTTAAGAGACCTTGCACTTAGTTTAATGTAGCACAGCCTTGTGCCCAAATGTATCACTTCACTGGTGTTAACAGATGGGGGAGCTATTGACTAACGTAGTTAATACACTGCTGCCCCCTCCACCCCCCAAAGGCACACACACTCTTACCATCCATCAATTAGATACTACCTTAAATAAGTGGAGGTTCTTAGTAGGTTATTAAATGCCAATCAGATTTAGTTTTAACCCTGTCATTTTGATGATAGGCTTACAATATGCAACTATCCATGGAAATAATGACACTATTGGCAATTCTCCTCATCCAAAACAGCTTTGCTTTTTAGTCCTAACAGCCTAAATTAACTTTATGTTGTTGCTCTGATGACAAATTGGGCCACACTACATTGTTTTAACCGGGGCCATTAAAGCTGCCCTGTTGCACACAGGCCTATGTAAATTTGGTGGCGCACGCATGGCGCACAGAGCCAAAGATAGAGTAACAAATCAGGAATTTCCCTCCTGCCACTCCTGAGAGCGCAAGAGAGGACAAAAGTTACGGATTAAGCGCTTCTCCTCAGAGAGGAAAAAGCGAAATGCAGCTGATTCGCCTGCATTTCTTTGTCAATCAGCATATCTAAACGTGTCCACGCTCCTTCAGGGCATTGTTTTGGAACATTTTTTTGTTTTATATCATTATGAGTCTCGACTCACGGGCTATGTATTATGACCTCTTTTAGAACATTTGGGGGAATAAACGAGGCACTCTCGGAAAACAGCATTTATCAAGAATACTGTGATTTGCAGGTTTCGGTTTTAGGACTTTTTTTCGGCTGTTCGGTTGGGATTGCTGTCGCTGGTCACTTCTTTTGCCTCTGAGTTTCTGGGTGTTCGTAGGTGGCTGCAAGAGTTCTCCAAACACCTTTTTGGACAAGGATTTGATGTTTACCTAGCAGATACATCTGGATTACGTGCCTACAACTACTGGATTGTTTAAAAGCCAGTGAAAAGCCATCATCATTACTTTTCCGAGAAGGGAAATGCGGAGTAAAAACGGCGTCTAGAAGGATGCTGCTGCTTGTACAATGGAAGTGAAGAACTCTTTTGCCGTTTTTGCGGTGGTTTGTCTGTTCTGTTGCTCCAGTTTCAGCCAAGAACTCAACCCCAAAGGCAGAAATGTATGCAAAGCATCTGGGTAAGCATCCACACAGAACAAGATGGGTTTATAATATTTGTTGTTTATTCAAATCAGCGTGTTGTTAGTTTTCCTTGTTTCCTTCATTCTCCCTTGCTTCAAAAGGCGACTTACTTTAATACAAGGAGTTGAAGTTGCACTAAAATAAAGTTATAATCTCATTCCTGAAGTCAGTAGCTTAGTTATAATGATTTATTAGGATTTTGAAAATGCAGAAGACATCAATAACTTGATAAAGCATTCACATTTGTAACAGTGTTCGCATATGCACGTAACGGTTTTCGGCAAAGTGGGGAAATGTAATGTTGATATTTGAAATCAACCAGTGACTTCCTACATTTAACTTGTATTATTCAAGCATTCTTATCAACATACATATTTGATGCATTCCTTTACGTTGAATACGTTATTTTCTAACGTATTGCCAGTATAGCAGGAGTCCATTGAAGAAAGCAGCTATACAGATGTGTACATCTGGAACAGGATGTTTTTCAATGCTCTGTAGAGGGCGCTCTCGTTGACCTTCACAGTATTCGTGGCACCGTTTGATAACACACTGTGGTTGTTAATACATTTTTAGATTTTAGTTTTTGGAAAATATTCTCACCTTATTAAAGCAAAAAACTTTGGTGGAACGTTGATATTTATTAATTAAAGATAAAATAAGTGAAATTATTAACATCTAATTACCTCTCTCTTCTTTAAAAGTGAAGGCTTCAAAAGCATCTCTTGATGACCTCTTACAACTTGTGGATTTCTGGTGTATAAAAAAAGAAAAGATTCTACGTCCACAATTGCTGACTGCAGCAGCCAAACGTTTTGGACTGATGTCTATGAATTTTGTGATTGTGGACAGAAGTGTAATCGAGGCGTTATTCTCGTTTGTGCTATAAAAGATAAGAGTGATAGGAAATCATGTGATTGATATAATTTGTTTCTAGTTTTAAAAAAACAGAAACAATGCATTTGAAAAGCCAAACAGTGCTATCATGCAGTCAGAATGAAAAGTAAAGTCAGCAAGAACTGACCTTTAAAGTTGAAGTTGTGTTGTCATCTCATATATTGTTGTGTGCTTTTCTAGGCAACAAAGAGTCATTTACAAGAAACATAATGCCCTTTAAGTAATGTGTGAAGTTTTTTTTACCTGATATGCAAGTTTGACATTTTGCCCCCCTTCCTGTGTTCAACATGCATTGCAGTGAACTCTTCGCTCACCACTAACCCATTCTGTTTTAATATGTTCTGAATTGAATGCAATGCTTTCAACACTGATGCCTAAAAATAGGTTTTTCAATCAGTTAAAGAGCTGCTATTGAATTTCTTGGCAAAGGCAGTTGATACGTGTGTTATGTAATAATGAAAAGCAAACAGAAATGAAGCTATGCTTCTAAACACCAAATTATTTCTAAACAACAGTGAATGCAATCTTTCTTTTTTTTTGTGCTGACAATGATTGATTTGGTACAGCTGCTGAAAGTTAAATCCAGTTCCACATTATGCACATAAAATGAAAGTCCCATTTTTATTCCATAACAAGTAAAAGCATACAGAGCTTGGACCTGTGACCTCTCGAAGCGCCTATTTTGGCAACATAAAAAACAGTGCAGCTCCTTGCTCATTGACTGAAAGCAAACTGCCATCTTCAAACACTTAAGGGGGAAGCTGACGTGTTGCAGGGGCCCCGCAGAGGTCAAAGGCGTGGGAGGAAGACGAGACACATCCGTCCTTTCCTGACAGGCCTTAAACTTGGCTGCTAAATGTTGTCTCTGAGTTTGTAAATTTCCCCCGTAACACACCTAAAGAAACCAAGAAACCACACAGACTCAGGGGTTATCAGCTTTTGAGTGAATGAGCTGTATGAGAATGGGAATGACCTATATATAGATAATTATACAACCATGTTGTAGGCACATGTGTCATGAATGCCCTGCATACGTTTGCAGAATTTGGCACCAGCCGCATCAATATAACTGGGAGATTAGAGAGGCACGACTTTGATGTAGATGCTGTCGTTTTGATATGTGTTAACAGTGTTACAGTTTAGCCATGTTCTTCATCATTTTCTATCCCGTAATTTATTTTCCAGATCATCAGGATTTGTGTGCTGCAGTGGATGGGGGCAGCTAGGCGTTGAATGCTCGACACGTATGTACCGCACAGACATAATTCATAAGTAGCCTACATGTCGTACAGTTCATTGTACCAGTTGAATAATGTGTTCAATTCTTCTTTACCCAAGCTCTCTGTGAAGGCAACTTCACCTGCAAGGAAAATGAGGTGTGTGTCAGGCCGAATGAATGTCGTTGTCGTCATGGATACTTTGGAGCTAGCTGTGACACTAGTAAGCAAGTTTTTTAGCAGCATTTCTGCCTTTTTTCTCTCGTCCATGGTGTTTAAAGGTTAATGTTAGTGGCATGGCTTTGGTTGGCAATGTTTATTTTTTATATATAAGTACAATATCTAAACAACAAAAGTCCTCCTGGGTTGGAATGACATATGTTTATTGGCAAACCTCGAAGTTAGCATTGCACTGGCTCCCTCGGCAAAAAGCCAATGTGGGCAATGTGGTGTCAATTGGATGTTTGTTCTTGTTGTTAATAAGAACTTTTGCAAACAAAATATTATGATACTTACACATTTTTTAGCAGAATAATATTCACACATTAACAACACTTTTATGATTTTTGAAGAATAAATTAAAAGCAAAGAAATTAACTTTTCTCGTAGAACAACATGTTCATTGTTTTAAGCTTATGTTAACAACAGACCCTACTTCAAGCAAATAACCAAAAACACATTCACCTATTGAGTCCAAGTCAAACAAATACTTGTACAATCGTAAACATTGCATCTGTCCTGCATGTTAAAATTGCTGTTTGGATCACGTAGCCATGCTAGGCACAACGCACCACTGAGAGAGAAATTAGCTTTGCTTTAGACTGTCACTTTGTTTTGTATATTTGACAAGTCACATTACTATTTACCATTTCCTGATTACTCTGCTCTCTAACAACAGAGTGCCCTACACAGTTCTGGGGCCCTGACTGCAAGGGAAAATGTCAATGTTACCCCAACGGCCAGTGTGATGACTTGACTGGCGAGTGTACCTGCAACCACAATCGTTGGGGACCTAACTGCGAAAATCCTTGCTTATGCAAAAATGGCAAGTGTGACCAAGACACTGGCAAATGCACATGTCACCCGGGCTCCTGGGGTCCCCAGTGCAATAACAACTGCCACTGCACCAGCAACTCTGTCTGTGATGCAATGACGGGCCGATGTATGTGCAATCCTGGTTGGATGGGGAGGACCTGTGGAAATCAGTGTAACTGTAACGGCTCACCATGCGACCAGTTCATGGGGCGCTGCCAGTGCCGGGAGAGGCTGTGGGGCCAACACTGTGAGCGCTACTGCCAATGCATCCACGGCAAGTGCAACCAGGCCGACGGTTCCTGCACCTGCACACCAGGTTACCGTGGGAAGTTCTGCAGAGAACCATGTCCTGCCGGATTCTATGGTCAAAACTGCAGGAACAGGTGGGGCAAAAGACTTGGCAGAGAACAATTGTAACATGTAAAAAAAAAAAGAGGTAACACTTTTACAGATACCTAATGTTCAATTTTCTTGTTTGATCCATATCATGGTGTGGTTTTGTGGTTTTAATAAGAAATAATATTTTATATTTGCTGCAGTTGATAACCCTCAAAATGTGTTTATTAATGGTGCAATAATAAAGTGAGGTTTGGGAGTTGGTATTCACATTACCTAATCGTCAGCCAACATTCAAAAGTAATTCAGGTTAAGTGTTTTACCTTCCATGGACTGTGAAATTCTCACATGATACAATTCCTTTAAAGTAAAAAGAACAGGGTTATAGTTTAATGCAGTTATCTCCCAATGAAATGATAATTGATGCAACAATGAAAGGGGTTAAGGTAAACTGTTTTACTTCATTAAAATATGATGAAAGATCTTTCGTGCAAACCTGATAAATTAACTTTTTTTTCTTCTTCCTTGCTGACCACAGATGTGGGCACTGCAAGGGCCAGCAGCCATGTAAGGTGACGGAGGGACGCTGCATCACCTGTGACCGAGGTTGGAATGGAACACGATGCGACCAGCTCTGCTTAAAGGGCTTCTTTGGCGAAAATTGCCAGGAAGTATGTCCCGTCTGTAAAGATGGTCACCACTGTGATCCTATTCATGGCAAGTGCTCTCACTGTAACGCTGGCTGGATTGGGGACAGGTAAGACAACACGAAAATATTTAGTTTTTCTGTTAGGTCTGCATTTTTACATTGAGCTATGTCATTTTCAAAGTTAAAAACATTGGTTCCTTTAAGTAGTAGCTACTGTAATATTGCTTTCCATTCAGTAATAATGTCTGTGACGCATATTTCTTAGCTTGAAAATTACTGTAATCATTTAATTCCTTTTGTGTATAATAGGTGTGAGGTGCGCTGCCCCAACGGCACATATGGCGAGAACTGTGAGAACAACTGCAGTCACTGTTTTAACAGCATCTGTCATGTTGTCACCGGAGAGTGCTTGTGCGACCCTGGATTTTATGGCATCTAGTAAGTCTTAAGACACCTCATACGCAAAAAAAACCTCAAGTTTATGCTTTGCAATGCAAAGATAAATTGGTCCATAGATTTGTATTACGTTTTTGTCAAACACATAATTTGAGAATTACACAAGCAAAGCATGTGTTTTGGGGCATGTTGTTACAGATACTGATAAAGAATACTCATTAAAAGTGGGAATGATTTAGCTTGGAACAAAAAACGGATCCCATTCATGACTTTTCTCCCTTTCTGCTTCAAATGCATCTGTCAGTTGGATTGAACATTAAACAGATGTTGTTTTTGTCTGTACTCAAGCTGCAATATGACCTGTCAACCTGGCCAGTATGGAGTAAACTGCAACCAAACCTGCTCCTGCAATGACAAGAACTGTGATCCTGTGTCTGGTGCTTGCCATCTCCGTAAGAATGTTTTATTTTCTCTAAGGACATGCAAATGCTTTTTAGATGTAATGTTTTAAAGGTATTCCTGTGGATAGCAGTTGTCAGAAACTAGTGTTTTTCCAAATAACGTACCTTTTCAGAGATACAAAAAACTGCTATTTTCTTACTTTTATTACTCATACCAAAGGAATTATAACTTTTCTGAACTGTTTGTCCAAAGAGCCAGATGCTTTATGTATTCAGTGTCTCATAGTTGGCTGGAGACACTAAGTACCAACAAACACTTCTATTCAGGTCAGCATGTGTAGTGGGAGAGTTAACTTAGCAAGGCCTTGATAGCGTTTCCAGACCCAGACCGCTGTCCTTTTTATGGCTGTGTTTGTTGGCTCTGTTCCTGTCCAGCCAGAGAGAGAGGGAAGAGAGAGCGAGAGAAAGAGGAACTAGGAAATAGGAGCTCATTGTAGGCGGTCAGGACGAAGTTGTTTAGGATACAAAGGTAGGAATGATTTCAGCCAGTAGACATCATGAGCAGTGGCAGTTCGAAACTATCATGAGCTCTAGAAATTATGTAAATGTCAAATTGGTTCATTATCCAATGAAGAAATGTTATTGACCTGTGTAACTTCAAACGTTTTTGAGCAAGGAATTGTCTGAAGATGCTTATCTCGTTTTCTTCAATAAAGGATAGTGCCATCTGCTGAAGGAGATAAAAGGGAGGCATTGAAGTACCTTTTCTTAGCATTTGAGGAATTTCCTGTGCATTTGACCGCCTCCATTGTCACTTTTACATGACTTCCCCACCCATACCGTTTCCTAATCTGTATCCAGCTGTGAGTACATAGCAATGACAACATGCCACGCCCAGACTGCCTCACAATCCATCTCAGCCTTATGTGACAGTGTAAAGATCCGAGGGCCGGCGCTACTTAAAGCCATACTGATGGTTTGCTTGTCTTCTGGTGTCATCTGTCCATGCTAGCGCCAAAGGCAGTCCATGCTTATGCAATACAGCACGTGTTATCTGTGGGGTGTAGCCCACTGGAAGAGGGAGGGGTGTTTAATAAATCATCGATGACTTAGGAGTGGGAGGCAGGGACGGGTGGGGGGTTGCTTGCAGGAAATCAGCAATGAAATCACAAGTGGTCCTGTGTCTTGAGGGAGATAAGATTAATAGTGAATTAATGGTAGTGAATGTCAGCCTGTTGCAGTATTCCCCATGGGTTGCTTCATGTCATCAGCTATTGAAAACCAATTGTTAACACAGCTCTGTGCTTTATCTTTATTATCAAAGCCAACGATCACATTAATAAAGATCATATAGAGTTAGCTAAGCACTCTCCTGAAGTCATTTGAATTCACTTGTACAGTAAATCATGACAATTTGCTAAGGTCTCTAGTACTAGTGATGAAAGAGAGAGAGAGATTTGATGAAACTGGCATTAAAATGTTGCTGCGCCAATGTGGCACACCCATGATTCCCTGCTTCTCGTCTTTCAGTGCCCAACCAGCGGATGGGTGTAATCGCAGCTGGAACCTTGGTCTCTTTTTTACTGATTGTCCTCCTCTCACTGCTGTGCTGCTGCTGCCTGTGTCGACACAAAGAAGACCACAAGTGAGTGACAGATAGTTCTCTTCACCTCTATGGCCGACACAGGGGCTCAAGTTCCTAGTAGGAGGCTTGACCTGGTTATGAAAATAGAGGAAAATATTTTCTTTCTACTCTATCTCACAGGTACCAGGTTGTTAAATGAATAAATGCATTTCAATTGAATCGCAAGTGCTTTTGTATATTGACATTACAGTGTGAGTAGCAATGTGAGCAGCCCCAGAGCCCTCAAAAGAGGCATGGGACCAGGTTTAATATGCCTCTTTTGAATGATTCATTTGGATTTCCATGCCGTCATCCCTTTTCAATCCTGACCAAGACATCTCTACCAACAGCAAAAAAGCCAAGCGGATCCTGTGTGGACGATTCAGCCGAATCAGCACTAAACTTCCCCGTATTCCACTGAGGCGACAGAAACTGCCCAAAGTTGTCGGTAAGCCCCAAAACTCTTCCTCATATCCCACAGCAGGGCTGCCAGAAGCTGCTGTGTTTTATGTAATCATCCTCTCTGGTGATTTTACAACACAGGCTGCTAAAGCCACATCACTCATAGCTTCATTAAAGTGGCAATTGAAAATATGTTTGCTTTGAGTATTTATCATGAGGTTAATGTTGATTGCACAATGACAAAAGAATAAAAAATGACACATTGAAATGGCATTATGTAACCCCTAGTCGTGATCTCCCCTCAGCTCAACTCAACGAAATGGCTGCAATAGCTTTCCCCAATATCAACCATAGTAGCTATATTAATGGGTGTTTTAGTCCTTCTTTATCATAGCACTTAAATCAGGGCTTTGATTACTGTTCTTATGGTAGGATTATTACAATTTATTTCTTGCTTTGGACAGTAATGTTTGCCAGGCTGCTAGCGGTAGCTATGTTGCTAACAATATATGAATAAGTAAAGCTATATACCATTTAATATGTCAACAAACATACAGAAAATATGTTATTACTGTCTGCGTTGCGCAGTTTGTTAGACAAACGCAGTATGCATTTATGTGTTGCTGGTAGCTTATCGAAAACAGAAAGTGATGTGTTTGTCTTTGTGACAGCGGCACGAACAATAATATCACTCTGAAACACTAGAGGGGGGAAATCTGTTGCCACTTCAAAAGCCAATGCATACTTATCACAGACCAGTACATAAAGGTTATTTAGAATTGACATGAAGGTGTCAGATGATATAAAGTTGTTTCACAAGCTCTCAGTGCTTTTATACGTCTTCAGCTTATCACAGCAGGGACAATGACAGCAATGCACAGCAATCAGATTTACCATTTTCCCTCAGTCCTCTTAGATGATAAATAGGGTTGAAGAGTGTATGGTGGCTGCCAGGCGAGTATGGGGTTTCATTTGAAAGGAATGCACTGGTTTTAGAGCCCCTTATTATATTTGGCACCCTCAAATGCCATGTGTTCATATTATTACAACCCTAAACTGGGGCTTTTTTTTCTCCCCATTTTCTTTACTTCCATCATCTTCTTCCCCAAGTAGTTTTTTCTGGGACTGAGGAGAAGGCTGTGTTATTAAAAGAAGGCCAGTGGTTGTCGGGGGGCCCGGGTGGTGGTGAGTGACGCGCTATCAAAGGCCGCACTGTTTGGGTGGAGGCTCTGCTGCTCCATGCGGAGGTCTCATGGTCTGTGGCAGATCTGTCTATGACCCCAGTCCTTTATTCACAGCCAACAGAGAATATATGATTATTTAAAATTTAAAAAACACTACACACAATGCAAAATAGCAACTTAAATACATACTTCAATATATAAATGTTGCCCCTATAAGCTATGCTATATCACCAAAATGATTTCCCTCTTCTGACAATAAATGCAAATGCAGAGTAAATGAGTTGTTATTCCTGCATATCAGAACAGCAATACTGTTCAGCGACTTTATGTAATTTCCAATATTTTCAAGCATGGAAATATTCATCTTACTTTTCAGACCTACGTAGAAGCCCATTTGTATTAACGGTGCAAAGATTTTTACTTACTAATTGAAGTAGGAGATTAATACTGTTTACCTAACAGCACTGACAGACTATGGGGATGAAATTTGCAGTATTGCTGAAGCAATTAATCATTTATTGAATGATAGCAGAAAGTTAATAAACAGCAATGATCATAATCGATTTATTGTTAAAAATCATTCATCAAGATATAAACCCAAACATTCTCCGGCTCCGGTTTATCAAATATGCTGCACTCGCCAGTTTGTTAAATTCATCTTTGGACTGTTTTCTCTGACAAAGCAAGCCAAGGGAGTGGGTAACGGGAACTTTTAAATGGGAATCTTTCTCGAACGTTCTAGGGAATCTTTTTCCAATGTTTTAAGTTTCAATGATTGACTGGTACAAAAAATACATATTCAAAGTGTTACACAGCAGTTTTCCTAACATTGCTTCAGTTTAAACATTGTTATGAAGCAGCTATTAGATTTTCCTTAAAGGGCTCTCCTGAAGTCAGGGTACTGTAGAAGAAGTTGATGACCGGGTTTCTTTTCCATGTCTGAGCAGCATGCGCCTCCTCAGCTATTCTTTAAGCTAGTTCCAATTATGCCTCAGTCAAAATGCAATACTGCACAGACTTGCCTTTGTCATCAGTGTGGGGACATTAATACGCTTGTTTATGGAGAGCCTTACCATGTGAAGCAATGTGCCAGAGGCCTAAAAAGCAACGTCATCTTAGCTAAATGTGTGTTTTTTTTAAAAGATCGATCATATAAAACAAGCTTGTGCCAATCAAATGACAGTTCAGACATCAATACCCAGTCAAATATATTACTAGTATGCATCTCTGTCATCCTTTCTGGTTTGTCGTATTCAAATGTTTGCTTCCTTGCTTTCTCTTGGATTACCCGCAGAAGCTTGGTCTGCCAACATTTTAGAAACCCTAACTCTGACTGGGGCTACACAGTCCTGCACACATGCATTCCAGAGGGGGCCCAATGGGGCTGGAAACAGGAAGTGGTCACATTTACCCCAGCCCGTGTCAGAACTGTGATTTATCCACACCAGGGTCAGTGGCAACAGATGTGGCAAGACAAAATAAAAACGAAAAGGGGGAAGTTTAGGAAAGTAAGACAACATTTACCTCTCTGTTAGAAAAGGAGAAATAGCTACATGAACCTCTTGGCAAAACTAAGGCTGTTTGTTTGTAGTTTGGCATTCCATTCTAAACATTTACCCCACGCCCAACAGATTCACGTCTGTCCGGCATTCCTCACATCCTTTGTGTCCAAATGTTTCCCCACGGGTAAGGGCTGAGTGCAGCGCCACCTGCTTTTTTTCATCTCTATTTATCCTGGGAAAGTTAGATGGAATTGCAAATGTGTTTGCAGCAACACTCAACCATACATTCGTGCAGTTGTGAGATGCCTAAAGGAAACTTTCCCACACCCTAAAGTCCTTCTTGAGTGCATTTAACGAAGTGGCTACATGTTTTCACTTATCAGTATGAAGTAAAAGTTAATTGCACAATGTAATGGCTGTAGATATCATCCATGTTTGACTGGTTCCTTTTAAGCCTAATTTAACAACAAGTTGTTAAGTCATTTTGTCTGCTTTTAGGTTGCAAACTCCCCTCACGATAAACATACTTGACATATTGCATCATTGCTTAGCCGCCTAGCATTTTATTAATGCAACTCAACAAATAAGCTAACAGTAGAAAGGTAGCGAAAAAAGATGATAACTGTGAAAACTGTACCCGCTAAAAAAAACGAAGCAAAGAAGGGGGAGAGTTCCGTATTTTTTACTTTGGCCTGCAATGAAATGGAATGTCTCTATTTATTTCCGCTTCTATCAATGTTTCTTGATTTGGACGGATATCTCTGCTAGCGTTAGTATTGTTGCAAAACGAACAAGTCGATCAATCTTGGTGTTTAGAATAAAACCATACCCCGATATGTTTTTGTCAATTTTCAATGTTGCACAGTTTCTTGTTCTGACATTGGCACCAACAAAAACACAACTTGATTCTGATTCTGAGAAGGCTACAGTAGATGGGAAGAAGTTGTAAGGTTTTCCGTTTGGAATTCAAGATGTTAACAAGGGGAAAAGGGTAGTTTGAGATGTATGAGTAATTGTGATCAACTGTCAACATTGATAGCTATTCGCCATTTTGAATCTCACTCAGTGTACTCTTTGTTTTATTTGCAGGCAATCCTGTCACCCTGGATTGCATTGTTTATTCTTTTGGCAACTGATTTCCCCTTTTATTTCCAGATTCCAACAACTCGACCAAGCATTTGAACTAGCCATGTTCATGTCACATCCCAGCTCTCTGGCCTTAAGACTAAGTCTGTGACCCCCCCCCCCCCCCCCCCCCCCCCCCATTGAGCAACTGTGGTGGCAGAGCTCTGCAGCTGGGACGTGTAAATAATGCCCTGTTGTGCGTTAGCCTCCATGAAGGGAGGGATCACAGTGGCGTTCCAGTCTGCATGGCAATCTGCCCCACTAGAGACAGTCTGGACCTCAAGGGTAGCAGTTGTTCATCAATGCGCACAAGTAATGTCATAAAATACCCATGTGCTGGCTTGTTGACTAACTTAACTGAAGTCTTTGTATACGTTAGCTGCTCTACATCCCTCAGTCACTCTCTGCCTGCTGCTGCACAGTAAATAAACTGAATGTTAAGGCAGGGCAAATAACCCTGTCTTATTCCTTATTTATTCCTCTGATTCAATGAGGGCAAATATTATTTTGTCAACAACACCTATGGATACATAGGTTGGATTTTGTAGTCTTTTTGTAGCCACAACAGTCCAACAACTACTACTGTCTGCACATCTACTGTCTGCACAT